>NC_053413.1:12135000-12420000 GCF_016859285.1 Xiphias gladius
TGCCCAAGTAGTACAGTCAGCGCTTAATCATAGCTGAGTCATAACGGTGTGAAAAAATCTGATCAACTCCGCTCGCCCACATTCCACATGCCAAATTGTATATAGCACATCAGAGCAGACAGATTTACAGAAATCCGTCTTATCACTCTTGAATGTTGCTGGGTTAAGTTTAATGATCAGAATGATAAATCAAAATGCGTGTTGTGGGTTAACTGTGATCATTTGTAAAGGAGTAGACACTGTTCACACCAGCATAACCAAGTAAAACCCCACTGTGAAGTAACCGCATGGATTTTGCCGCTCCCCACCCCCTGCCGTGTAAGATCTAAGAACACAGCTGCTTTGGTTGTGGCATCAGGCCAAATGATGCTTCACTTTCACTTCTTCCATTCAATTAACAGAATCCAAAAGACACAAGGCCTGAAGGAATTAAATCACTGTTCTCATTATATTATTGTGGTTGCAGTTTATAGAAGCCGCCTTGTTGAAAAGGTAGCAAGATATGTCACAGTGAAAAGGTTTAGACTTTACTTGCCTGGATATATGGAGTCAAAATTATGCAGTTTTTTATTTAATCCAAGGATGAAGGGCTTTCTTAAAACCCACCGAATAAAGCACTTCAGCTCTTGTTTTCTATCTTCTAAGATTTTTTTAAATCTCTCTCTCGAGGCAGCAACATTGAGGCTCCATCCTCACCTACACTTCTCTTCCCCTGAGATATGAGTCTTTGAGATGCTGGACAAAGATGAAATTTCCTTTCCAACAAAACCGGCTGATGCCCTCTGAGGTCATTTTGGTCCTGACAGGAGCATTTTTTTGTGATTACCTTTGGGTGCTGCAGTGCCAGGCTGCAGAAGTAAATAACCATAGATATGAGCCTATTTTTGATAGCTTTAGCAGCAGAATGACTTAGATGCTTTTCATAGTGCATCGAGACGCGCTACAATCCAAGAGACACTTAGAATGCAGTCTGACATTGGCATTAAATAGATTGTGTTTGGTGTATGCATAGCAGTATTACTTTAATTCATTGTTGTAGGTATTTGCCTTTTGAATGTAGAGTGGATCACTATAGCTTCCCCTTTCTCGCTCCAGCTGTGAAAACAAATGACTGCAGGAGGCATAGGGTTCTTCCTTTGTGTGTGTGTGTGTGTGTGTGTGTGTGTGTGTGTGTGTGTGTGTGTGTGTGTGTGTGTGTGTGTGTGTGTGTGTGTGTGTGTGTGTGTGTGTGTGTGTGTGTGTGCATGTGCAACCCTCCTAATTAGTGTTCTGTCTGTGTTTGTTTTCTCTGAGTCGTTGCTCCTCTGATCACATAGAAAGCAATTTATCAAAGAAAACAATTTACAAACAAACAAGACTCGCCTCACTCTGTCCTCGCACATGGATCAAAATTGATTTTCTGCCTCAGCATGTTACTTAATGATATGTGATGTTCTCTGATTGTATAATTATCTTCACATCTTTGCATATGAGTGATGTCAGACTGCAGTAATTTGCGGTTATTCAGCTGAAGTCTGCTTCACCTCTGACCCTTTTTGTCACGCAGGAATGATGAGCCATCCTCCCATCCCCATCAGTGAGCTGGCTGAGCACATAGAGCTGCTGAAAGCTAACGACAACCTGAGACTCTCCCAGGAGTACGAGGTGAGAAATAACTTATTATGCCACATGAATAAATACAGTAGATAACGTCCTTAAGACTGTTAAGCCTCTGCTTCATAAAGAAAATCTTATTTAAATATTTATGTCTCTGTGTGCTGACTATACGTTCATGATATATTCAGTAGTTATATATTCAGTAGTTCAATTTATTGCTGTAACCTTTCAACATTGCAGTGCACTCTCTTTCCATTATCCTCAAATACACTCCTAAATATGCCACCACGCACTGCTAATGTGTGTGTATTTGCTGCTTCTTCCCAGTCCATCGACCCTAGTCAGCAGTTCACCTGGGAACATTCAAACCTGGAGGTCAACAAGCCCAAAAACCGCTACGCTAACGTCATAGCATACGACCACACCAGAGTCATCCTGGCTCCCATAGAAGGTAAAAGAGGCAAGTTAAAGAAGATGTTTAGAGATTCTAATGGGAGAGTCTGAGTGTATTTGTGTTCAGGGGGGTGAACACAAAGAAGAGAGGAATCAGAGAGAGAGAGAGGGAGGGGAGCGCTGCATGATGGATGAAATTTGAAATTGCAAACAGGGCTCAGGACCGGCTGTGTGCAGTGGCATGAGACTGACAAACAGCGCAAGTGCATTCAAGTGCAGCCAGCACTCCTCCAGAACAAGAAGGGGGAGAATGGATTTGATCTGGAGCTCATGAATTTACACCGACAGAGTCTTGTTCGTTTGTTGTCGTCCGCTAGTCATCCAGCAGCCGTCTGTTGGAAGCCGCAGCTGCCAAAAACAAACAGTTCATTAGGCTGTTTGATGTCATACATGGGGGTTAATTTATTATGTCACTTATGCAGCTCACAGTTTAACAAGAGCCTCACAAGTGTCTCATTTGTAGGTATCCTGGGCAGCGACTACATCAACGCCAACTACATTGATGGCTACAGGAAGCAGAATGCCTACATTGCTACCCAGGGGCCACTGGCGGAGACGTTTGGGGATTTCTGGAGGATGGTGTGGGAGCAGCGGGCCGCCTCTGTCGTCATGATGACGCGCCTGGAAGAGAAATCGAGGGTAAGAAACCAGGCTTTTACCTACTGGTCCATATCTACAATATTCATTATGTAGAGTACTAATACAGTACATACCAATATTTTTTTTTTATTCGCAATTTATAGTTCTAGGGGCTGTTTGCGTTACAAATTTGATTAAATTACAGAGTGTTCAGTCCAGCCTGAAAACAGTATTTTTTTGTGTGTCTGTGTAGATAAAGTGTGATCAGTACTGGCCGAGCCGCGGCACAGAGACATACGGGATGATCCAGGTCACCCTGCTGGACACAATGGAGCTGGCCACTTTCTGTGTTCGCACCTTTTCCCTGCATAAGGTAAATTATTTCGCTCATTTCCTGCCGGATCCACCCTTGACTCACCGCTCTGCCCTTTCCCCTATTAAATTTACTGTCACATCCACTGAAAACTGCTTTGATCTCTTTGGTATACAGTTAGGAACCAGGAGCAACTGGAGTAATCATGAATTTCTGCCGTCACCGAATGAGTAGTCCACGTGGATGCTCGGAGGATAATAGATTAGTCTGGGCTTCACGGAGTGTTCAAACCAGGTCAACCTCCCTGTGTCAGGCGCTGAGATTTGATCACTGTTGGAGGCAGAGCACTTTCTTATAGCACAGGGCTAATCTAGGACCGTCAGACTGGTGTGCTCTCTGTGGCCTACTTACAAACACAGAAACTAGGCCAACTGTAGCTTACAAGTGTTGCACTGCTTCTCTAAATTTTTGTTGATGTGTTGTGAAATGTCAAGTTTGGAGATATGCCTTACAGTAGAGAATAATGCACATGAAATATTCAGTACCGTTAGTATTATTGCTGTCTTTTTTTGGAGCTTATGTACATTGTAGGAATATTCAGGATATATACAGTGTCTACAGAGTTTTGTTTTTTTTTCATGAATCCATTTAGAAGTATTTTTAACACACTGTACGAAGGGAAGCTGGAGATATTTCTGAGAATATAATAATAATATTCAATAATCCAATGAGTATGAAGTTTACGCATGTTCTGTACATGTACAGACAATTATCATTTCAGTGATAGTAAAGACAGTTATTTTTTTCTGCCTCTTTCTTATGCCAGAGTGGCAGCAGTGAGCGGAGGGAGGTGCGTCAGTTCCAGTTTACGGCCTGGCCAGATCACGGTGTGCCAGAGTATCCCACCCCCTTCCTCAACTTTCTCCGCAGGGTCAAAGCCTGCAACCCTCCTGACGCCGGACCCATCATCGCTCACTGCAGGTACACACACACACACACACACACACACACACACACACACACACACACACTCACACACACACAGTTTATCTCAAAGGCATAGTTTGACAAATGGGGGAATCTACATATTTGCCTTCTTTCTGAGAATTAGATGAAATGTTTGAATGTATGATGTTTGAAAGAAGACTTTAAGGATTAATCAGAATGATCAGAATTGCCAGTGATTTTTCTATCAACCAAGGGTCAGTAGGGGACCAACAACATTTTTTCCTTCAGAGCCCTCAAGGAGGTTAATCCAGCCCTGAGAGTTGCATTATGATAATTTTGATTTTTCATCTATGAAATGTGATGTATAGCTTTGTGGGAGTGTTAGCAGAAAGACGTGTACATGCTGTGAACACTAGTCTTTTTCCTGTTCCCTTTGAGGGCACTGTATAGTGAATAAATTTGAACACTCAGATTTCGGACACTCAAATAAAATGGTAAAGGTAAATATAGTGCACTATATCAGCCTCTGATATATGTTCTCATCTAGCTCTAGAAAGCAAATAATTGAATTTCAGAAAAATGACAAATTATTCCCTAAATAAAAAGCCAAAAACAAAATCTTCCCTATCAGTCAACTTTCATTTATTCCTCTCCCCCCATCAGTGCTGGTGTCGGTCGCACTGGCTGTTTCATTGTCATCGATGCCATGCTGGAGCGTATTCGACACGAGCGCACCGTGGACATCTACGGCCACGTGACCCTGATGCGCTCACAGAGGAACTACATGGTGCAGACGGAGGACCAGTACAGCTTCATCCACGAGGCCCTGCTGGAGGCCGTCGCCTGCGGGAACACTGAGGTGGCCGCCAGGAGTCTGTATTCCTACATGCAGAAGCTGTCCAAGGTGGAGAATGGAGAGCACGTCACCGGCATGGAGCTGGAGTTTAAGGTCAGGGAGAGTCCACGGGAAAGTGTTTAAATTAAAGGGCTGGCAAATTTGCTGCATGGTGTACAAAATTAAATTCTGAGATTTAGTCTGAAAAGAAGAATAGAACAGTGGTTTCCAAATGTTTTTGGTTTTTTGGCTTGGTAAAATGTCTACTTCCAACCCCTCATTACAGGTTGCATGTGTCTATCAGGAAATTGATTTTCAGTCCAAAATGTGTTTCACCTGAATAATTTTTAGAAACCTGGAGAAGTAAACCTGCCGAGGACCTGTCAAGAAAAAAGTACAGATTAAAGAAAGCCTTTAACAATATTTAGCATAATGGAAAAATTATTTTTCTTGTTCCTGTATGCCATCTAACAACCTGTCAGATTTGTTTTGCAACCCCCTCAAGTCGGGAAACACTAGAATATAGAATACAGTCATAGCTTTGTACATTAGCTAACCAGGCAAATAACCCTGCTCTAGATAATAGCTTAAAGGTTAAAAACCTTTGTAGTGACACATGCATCTTTACTCTCTCTATCCAGCGACTGGCTAACACCAAAGCCCACACGTCCCGGTTTGTCACAGCCAACCTGCCCTGCAACAAATTCAAGAACCGACTGGTCAACATTATGCCCTATGAAACTACCCGCGTCTGCCTCCAGCCAATCAGAGGCCTGGAGGGCTCCGACTACATCAACGCCAGTTATATAGATGGATACAGGTGTGTTTTCCTCCACCAAACACTAATATGACCTGAACCCCTCATCCTCAAATGATGGCTTGTTGAGTGAATGGATTGGATAGGTTTTCACCACTGTGCTCTCACCTGTCACATCCTGTCAGATCTGTCATTACTGCATACATGTTCCCGCTATTTGTCTCGTTGCGTGGCATTCACTTCAGCCCCAGCTAAGGGGGGCAGACGGACGCTGAAGAGCTTCTGATGATTCAGGCATTCAGAGCGGTTGAACACACATGTTTTGACTGTTCCTCTTCTTGCCTGAAGCCTGACCCCCTTTTCAGTCTGATGCTTGACAGAGGAAGAAACGAGGAGAATGAAGAGAGGATGGGGCTTCTTAATGTGCGTGTTTTTGTGTCTGTGTCTGTGTGTGCTTGTAGGCAGCAGAGAGGCTACATCGCCACCCAGGGTCCACTGGCTGAGACTACGGAGGACTTCTGGAGGATGCTGTGGGAACACAACTCCACTATCGTGGTCATGCTCACTAAGCTGAGAGAAATGGGGCGGGTATGGACAAAATATGTACACATATTAATTGCAATAATTTTCAGGCATGTACACCACGTCATCAGTCCTTTTTTCCTGCACTGCTCTCTTAGGAGAAGTGTCACCAGTACTGGCCTGCTGAGCGCTCAGCCAGGTACCAATACTTCGTGGTGGATCCCATGGCAGAGTACAACATGCCTCAGTACATCCTCCGGGAGTTCAAAGTTACAGATGCCAGGGTGAGTTCATGTCTGTGTTGTTTAAAGACTTGTTTTCCTGTTGTATGTTGTATTCAGAGCAGTGTAACATCAAACTACTTGACATTTCTGCTCTATACCCAATCCATCAGTGCTGGTTGAAGGCAGTGGCGCAAAGCATGTCCTATCGACCTGTAGCGTGTGTTGGTTAGTGTGTGTTTTGTATATGAATGTGTGTAACACAGCAGGTTAGCACTATCGACAAGCCGCCCTGGATTACTCATTCAACCATGCTGTCTCCAGATTACCTTGTGTGTGAGAGACCCTGTGTGCTTCACATCCACTCATCTCATAGATAACTCCAGTTAAGCTTGTCCTACACTGACGCCACATTGATAGATGCTGTATTGATCTCCATTAAAGGGGAGTCAGAAAGGCTGAGCAGAAGAGAATACATGTAATTGCGTACTGAGTGGCTGATAATAGCAGACGTACTGACGTTACAGTTTGAAGTTAACCACAGCCACTGATCCAGGGTCAGATAACAGTAATGATTAGAAAGAAAAAAAGGATATGGCCTGGCAGAGTCTCATTCCTCAGTCTACAAAATAAACATCTTGATAGTGTTGAAAAGACAACAGATACCCTTTCCGAACAACTCAGCTTGCAGGTTTTTCGGTTTTTCGGTAAATATTCATGTTGTTGTTCTTATCACTTCCTCGCTACTTCAGGATGGCCAATCACGGACAGTGCGTCAGTTCCAGTTCACTGATTGGCCAGAGCAAGGTGTGCCCAAATCTGGGGAGGGCTTCATTGATTTCATTGGCCAAGTGCACAAAACCAAGGAGCAGTTTGGTCAGGATGGACCAATCAGCGTTCACTGCAGGTGAGCAGCAGTGTTCATCTTAGCAGCTCATGGCGAAACCATTTATTGTAATGTAAAGGTACATTTTAATTACATAATTACTTCACTAGGCCGGTCAGGATGTAGTGTGTTGATGTCATGGCTCTGCATTGTAAACTAGAGTAACATGTTTTCCTTTATGCCTGTAGTGCTGGCGTAGGGCGGACAGGTGTCTTCATCACTCTGAGTATTGTCCTGGAGAGGATGCGTTACGAAGGGGCGGTGGACATATTCCAGACTGTCAAAATGCTGCGGACACAGAGACCAGCCATGGTGCAGACTGAGGTAAACACTGATTCATTAAGCATGGCAGAGACACAAGCAAGGAAAGCACTGGTACTTTCCTTATTTTTACTGTTGATATTCGGCCATTTTTAGACCTTTTTTTAACACTTTGATTTCCTTGAAGTAGGCCTATACTTTTATCTAACTGACCATCTTCATGGGGCTACGTTGCATGTCCTCTTAATTGAAAATACTAAACCTGGATATAATTATTACTGTTTTGACATAAATCTGCCCGCATTTTCAAAAGTCATCGAAACTTTTTTTGTAAGAGACTGGTTAGGTGTTGTGAGCCCCCAGCTAAATGTAGTACGTTCATGCCTTTTTATAACAATTATACATTTTTCTGTCTGTGTCTCACCCAGGATGAGTACCAGTTCTGCTACCAGGCTGCTCTGGAGTACCTGGGTAGCTTTGACCACTATGCAACATAAGTGAAGAGGCGACTATCCATCCATCTTTCTGCTTTGGGTTCCACAAACAAACCAACAAGGGAAACAAGAGAAAGACGACCAGAAATAACGTCAACATTGAACTTTTTCCGGGAGAGAGATTCAAAGATGAATTCTACAACAACAAGGACAAAAATCAACAACAAAAACAGCAACAAGAAATCTGTGTCTAACAGCACCCACACTCATCAGGACCTCCCCCGAGGAGCTGGTGGGTGTGGAGACTATCCATGTGTAATCCATATACTTACCTCAGTGTTCCAGTGTGAAGGACGTATAATACATGTGTGTTGTGGTCAGCTTTCTCCAATATGAACCAGTGAAATACAAATGGCTTCTGAACAGGAATTATGATATATATGTGTATAAAATACAAAAAAGATTTAAAAAAAAAACTAACAAACAAAAACACAAAGAGCCTGGATATTTGCTGCACCCTAAATGGGCTTTTTATCCTCAACTTTGTATCTTTTGGTTTGGTGTACTAAAGGGTTACACAGTGCAAAGGTGTGCATTAACATGTGTCTGTGAGTCCAAGGTCTCTACTGCTACCACAGGTAATTCTGATTATAGTTAAAAGCAGATGACTGGTTATGCCTCGGCAGAAGCCTACAGTACGGATTCACCACCCTGAGGACTGCTGGAGAAGCATGTGGATGCTCATTTACCCAACGCAGAGTGCCAAGAGAAACCATGCAGCGTGAACGAGAACTGTGGCCTACAAGGAGAGATGGCTCCGTCTTTCGTCCAGCATAACATAAAGTCAGACTAGAGACCGCTCTTAGACACTGGCCAAGGATCAGTTCACACTCCCCAGTCGTGTCCTCACTGCGTAACAGCTGGCCTCAGAGCAGTGATTGGAGTCCCTCATACCCTCAACTGGGCTGAAATTTGTAGTCCAGTGCATTCTTCATCAAACAAAGCCTGCTTGCTATTTGCTAGTCCTTGTTCATCCTCCAGCTCCGATCCTCTTGATGTCAGTCCCATTGTGTCAGTTCAACAGTGGCTTATTGGAAGAGATGCTAATGAAAGAATTGAGCTTCGATCCCTTTCTTTCTTGAATTGAGTTCTCACCCCATTTCTGCAGATATTTATATGTTTTTTATTGTATGTCTTCGCCTTATGCTGACTTATTTCTTGTGTTTATTAATGCTGCCTAATGCTCATGCATTGTGTGCTAAATGTTTATTGTCATACAGTATCTTAACTTGAGGATGAAAGTTGTTTCCTGATCACCTTCCTCCTCTGAAGCTTACCTACTTGAATTGCACCACTTTGCGGTTAAATCACTCTAATATTTTACTATTCACGGCAATGAAAGATAATGAAAGAAATTCAAAAAACATCAGCGCAAGTGGTGAACTGCTCACTTTCAACAGTCCTCTCCCCTTTCCCACCTCCATACAAACTCCATTAAAACTCTCTCTGTCCCTGAATCACACTGTACAGAGCATCCCAACTTAACCAATTGATGTTTTCCCCTCCGTCCTACTCCAGTACAACGGCACAAGTCCTTGATATTGATATATATCTTTTCTTGATTTGACATATAATCATAATTGGTCCCACGTGGTGATAGAAGAGCACAGCAATGTACCAGAGTATCAGACATCTCGGGCGATTTCACGATTTTGTACATACAGTCTATCATTGGAGTCCTATACAGTACAGTTACATACGTCTGAGCACAAGATATAACATGGGATTGGATGTGATGTAGTTCTTATTGTTGCAAAAGAAAAGCCTTATTGTTATTGTTCACTTTGTCATATTTATTTCATATGATTTTTTAAAATACTTGTTATTCTATTTTGTTACTTTTTACGTTTGTTTTTATTTATTTATTTGGGATATCTAGCAACTATAACCAATAAGATGTTGTTCACTTGTTTCTTTGGCGAGCCAAGTACGATATTGTCACTGTTTGTTTTTTATTTTTAATGGTCAGTTTTGGTGCTTTTTTATTTGCTTTATTATTATAAAGTATGCCCTCTGTGTAGGGTGCTATTTGATACTGATTACTGATGTCCGACTAGTTAGCTAGAGATGTACATTAGAGGAAGACATAGTTTAAGTTTACAGTGATGCCCTTTTAATACCCTCCCCCACTCGACCTCCATTGCAACAGTAGCGGTGTGATCATAGAAGTATGATCCACCCCACCGTGATAGGTTTAAGGGCATCAGAGAAATTAGATTTATAGAGCAGACTTATAGGTGAAAACCTCTCTGACAAGCTGTTGGTATTAGTTTGCTGGAGAGCACATGGTAGCAAGTG
This sequence comes from Xiphias gladius, assembly GCF_016859285.1. Taxonomy (NCBI): domain Eukaryota; kingdom Metazoa; phylum Chordata; class Actinopteri; order Istiophoriformes; family Xiphiidae; genus Xiphias; species Xiphias gladius. Next base: position 12,145,164 of record NC_053413.1, read on the forward strand.
TATTTTTGACAGAGAATGGGTAAGAATCGCCCAGCTACACACACCCTCAAAGTTATTGTTTAAATCTCAAATTATTCTAATATGAACTTTATGTGTGTTCCAGAAGTCTTGACAATGTGTGACATATATGAAATATGTTATTCCTTCGATTTCTAATGAGTATTGTGTCAAGAGAAATGTAAAAGGCACACACGCGAAACATAATATGAAATGTGTTGAGGGCCAGCTCTGATGACGCCATCCCCCTCACTTATGTACCTGTTCTTTCCTTTCAAACCATGGATGTAGATATTGTATCTTGACTTTGTATTAAAAGCAGGATGATTGGATATACAGCACAATGAGATGCTTGGTTCCTGTCGGGTTTTTTTTCCTTTTGTGTAATTCACTCTTCGTCCACTAGATGGGACCAAAGTAACCCTAAAGTAAAATGCACTCCTGTCACTGCACCCAGCTTTTACTAAATGCTCTGCTCACAAAATTACGCGTAGAAAATGTTTGGCAATTTCATTCAGCTTTTGCCTTCTTTTCTGCATCTACTTGAAATGTTTTGTTGTCAAGCTGGTGTGGAGCAACAAAATTATGTGGCATTCAGTCCCGCTATAACTTAAGCTGTTGCATTACAGCAATATGACACCATATCTGTCAAACTTGGTTTTAATTACACTGAACAGTGATAACTGGCTGACGTAAGGCGTACATATTTGTGTGGTATTCAGGGACTTTCATATTATTAAATGCCAAGTCAGAAATGTTGTACTTTCAAAAAAATCCAAGTTCATTATGACATGGATGTTGACATGAACACTATTTATAAGTCGGGTTGTGATTATGAAAACTCCAACATGACACAAGTCTGGCATTACAAAAACAATATACAACTGCACACACAGGACATAGCTTGGGAAGAAAACCCTTTGTAATCTTGAGCATGAAACTTCCTTTTTTTCTTTCATTTGAAACTGTACTTTGACCACGGAGTAATGAAAATAATAAAGTAATAATAAAGGAATAGTTCGACATTTGACAGTTAGATGAGAAGATTGATACCACTCTCATTCCTGCATGGTAAGCAACAGCTAGCGGCCAGTTAGCTTAGCTTAGCACAAAGATGGGAAAAAGTGGGACACTGTTAAATGTTGAGTTTTAGGGTTGCTAGTGGGCAGATTTTGTTATCTTTGGAAAGAGCTGGGGTAGCTGGTTCCCGCTGTTTGTGCTAGGCTAAGCTAACTGCTGGCGTTAGCTTCATATTTAGGGAATAGACATGAGAGTGGTATCAGTTTCATTAACTCTTGGCAAGAAACCAAAAAGTTTCGTTGACTTTTGAAAATGCGGGCAGATTTATGTCAAAACAGTAATAATTATATCCAAACTTTTTTTCCCATAATGTCAAGCTATTCCTTTAAGGCCCATGTATTAGTGATTTTTTGAGAGCTTAGCCTATGACCCACATCTCATGGTCTTTCTCAGCGGGTGAATTTGCTCAGTCTGCTGGCATTAAGACTTTGTTGTCAAATTTTTGCAATATGGTCATATTGCAGACTTTGGCTCACAAACTGTACAGGAACCAGGAAGGGAAACACTGCTCTCCTTTATTCAATGAATGATGAAAAGTAAATCTAAGCATCTTATATTTTCCATTTCTGTACCCTTTAACAGTAACCCAGTAATATTCATTACAAAACTACACTTTGATGAGGAGGAATGTTGTGTTTTCAGTGAAGCAGGGCAGACACCCTTGCATAAGTAGATGCAATCAGCCGTAATTCTCTAATTGTGAAAGTCCAACTGGATACACCTAATCTCAGCACAGTTCTGCACGTGAGTGACTTTTCGGTGCCACATGTAAGATATAGAGGAGTCCTCTGCAAGTGTAAAGTTCACATACAGCAACATCTTCCTCATTGTTTGACTGTGATCTAATTGTTGATATGAAGAGCTGCTGCACCTGAAGAAGAAGTAGTATGTGTTCCTTATCATGGTAGACTGAGTATGAATGCCTAACCCTGTAACCTACTACTTCCTCGAAATCTCTCAAAAAGCCAGCTGCTCATTCGTATATGATGTGTTCTCTAAATGAGAGGGAAAAGGAAAAGGTAAAAAAGACGATGTGAGTGATGTATTGTTCTGTCCATCAAAAGACAATTAATTAATGGTTATTTGAATGCTTTCATGACTCTAACCTATAATATTTCCTTGTTGAGATGTGTTGAGACACGCCTGGTAACTTTACTCCATCCACCCCATTCACCTGTGTAAGAAGCTTTAGTATTTCTGCAGGTAGCTGTTTTCGCTTTCCCTCAGCCTCACATGATGACGATTCATACCACACACACACAGAAGTCATTTCGGTCGATGTGACCGTGCTCCAAACAAACACCTCCTGGCCACAACGGATAATGTGTACCTGAAAATGCTGCATCAATGTGCTTATGCCACACAGTAAGTGCATTATGTTAAGTTAAACTCAACCATCCATGGACAAAATCGATACTGACAATATTACTGACAATTAAAAAAATGTTTCTGAGTCATATGCAGTTCTTCTGAGCAGTTTCACATTGTTACAATTTTATTTTAGACATGAGCAGTAGAACCTGAAAAGACAGCACATTTCTGTTTTCCATGCAGACTTCATACTTCTGATAAGACATAACATATACTGTCATTACATCTGGCACAAAATTTGAACAAAAACTTCTATTACTGCCGAAAGCACCAACAAAAAAAAAACCTCACTGGTTGCTGCATTCTTTCATTTTAAATCATAAAGCACAAAGGACAAAGGTTAGAACAGCACACTGAGCTGCAAACAGGTGGAGAAAGGCAAAGGTGGAGAAAGGGCGAGGGTAAGAGGAGGAGGGAGAGTGAACAGAGCCAACATCTGGAAGGACACCATGTGATCCTACAGTCACCTGCAGTTTGACAGTGCGGGCATATGGACATATCAAACTGCCCCAACCTGACATACTTCTACATACTTCAAATTAAATATAACCCTCTGTCTTAATAGCCTCTGACATGTTGTGCCAGGCTGCTATTCATGCAGTGATTGTAAGCAATAAGTGTATTTCCTAGATCATATAATATGCAGTTTAGTAAACTCATGTTTTCATTTTTATTTATTTTTTATTTTAGTGAACTTAATGATCAAAATAGTAGAAAAGATTTTGTACGAGTTTTCTACTGCTGTAGTAGTAGAGGATTTTGACAACATTAAGATTTTACAGAATGACAAAAACATTCACTGTATAGTACGGACACAAAGTTAGCAAACTAAAATGCATCGAAATTAAACAACCGTTCCAAATTATGATCATCTGAACACCAAAATATTTCAGGGTTTTTTTTTAGCCATTTCATGGAAAAAGCTGGAAGTCTGAGCTTGTGTCTTATAGATACCCAACCGTATTTGCTGTTATTGTATCTCAACGGTGAAACACCTGAGTTAAGCAATTCTCCACATAACTGTGTCCTGTCATGTTATGTATCTGTGCTTGTAGGCCGTCTGCCCATTCGCTGATGTGTATCTGTGCAGGCTGAGCAGGTTGTTCAGTTGTATAGGTGTGTGCATGTGCATGTGTGTGCATGTGTGTAAATGTCTTTATATGGTTGTGTGGACAAATATTGGTTTGAAACTGACCACATTTCGGCGTTGTGAGGACATTTTTGGCAGGTCCTCACAACTTCAAAGGGCTGTGTGAGGGCCAAGACTTGGTATAAGGGTTCAGGTGAGAATCAGGTTTAGGTTAGGGTTACGGTAAGGGGTTGGGGTTAGGCATTTATTTGTGATGGTCAAGGTTAGGGTAAGTGGCTAGGGAATGCATTATGTCAAGGACTGTCCTGACAAAGATAGAAGTGTGTGTGTGTGTGTGTGTGTGTGTGTGTGTGTGTGTGTGTGTGTGTGTGTGTGTGTGTGTGTGTGTGTGTGTGTGTGTGTGTGTGTGTGTGTGTATCAAAAGGTCAGGGAAAGTAGTACCACCCATAGCAACTGTTGCCATGAGGAGAAAAAGCTCTGCCATTGTGTGGCTTTTACACCTGCTGTCACTGATTGGTTTAGAATGAGTGAAAACTCCCACCTCTCACAGCTGATTGGTTGACTCAACAATAAGCTGCCAATCCTAAAAGTAGGCTGTAAATTTCATTCGTTTCCTACCTTTCGTTTGTTTCTTCAGAGCCACTACCAGGAAAGGAAACCAAAATAACCCACAAGCTGTTTGAACAAGTCTGTAAACTGGAGAGAACTAAAGAGATCAATATATAGACTTGCGCTGTATGAGTGAAAGTGTGTGCATGTGAATGAGTTAGAATTGTTAAGTTTCCATCATGAGTCTCAAAAGCAGGAGATTCTCGCTGGACAGCTGTGTGTGAGTATGAATATGTTTCTGTTTCCTTTGCTTCTGTTTCATTCTCTTTCCCTTTCACATCCTTTACAAAATTCTGTTGGAGTTAGACATCTATACTCATCTTCTGCAGCTGACCAACAATCCAAATGAGCATCACTCTAAGCACCAGGAGTGCAGTATGTTCTTGTTATGTCACCAGTCAGTGTTTGTGGCTGCTGGTTTACAAAAGTGAAGCCCTTCTCCAGAGATCCCTGCCGTTACTCAGAGACTACATACGAACTACAGGTCTAATGGACTGAAAGTCAGCCCAAGCAAAGTATGAAAGCCAATGCAGCCGCTGTTGAAAGAGGTTTTTCAAGGACTTTGGAGCCAGACTTTTAGCTTTGGCTTTCACGTAAAGGGAACTATTAAAACTGACAGAGATATTAGATTGGATTCACAAACAAACAAGACTAATGTATTCACTTTTTGTACCTATTAACTCATCAGTCAACAACATTGTTGACACACTGCCAGTGCTACACACAGGAAAGTCTTTTTGTTGATGCTTTATGTAAGACATTCTTTGTGTCCGTGAATGATCTACATTCATCTGTGTGGAAATCATCCTTCACCTGACACAAACAATGAAAGCGAAGATAATGAAATGTTTACCATAAGCACACAGGAGTTGTTTTGATCCACTCTGTGATCTCTGAAATCCAACATATTTACTGATGTTCCCATCAGGGAGAGCTCCATTTCTTCATTTGTACTTTTGTAGGATTTCTTCACTTCATGCCGTTCTGTATCTGTCTCACCTGTGTGCGTCATATAAAAGCTGGATCATCAGTGTTGACATTTATCTCCTCCGTTCTCGGGACAGCTGTCTGGATGGAGCTGGAGTCCTCGGTGGAAGAAGAGGCAGCAGCAGGTTTAGCAGTAAGAAATCTAGGCACAGCCAGAGTCTGGATGACGCCCGACTGGAGATCCAGGAGCTTAATAAAAGCCTCAACTCCACAATGTCCGTCAGGTATACTGCAACGCTACACACAGTTCAGGGAGTGGGACATGGCTTAAAATTTTGAACTTGCACCTAGACAATGATAGCATCTTTATCTCATTTGTGTTAGCTGGGCATTTGACCTCTTTGTATCTTCAGGGAACAAACCATAACAGAGGAGAGTCTTGAGCGATCAAATGAACTTACCAACAATCATGTAAGTCCTTCCTGTATATATATTTTATCAAATTTTCTTTGCAGCACAGGTCAAAATAAAGCAGCTATAATCAATATTTTCATAATAGAAATGTATGTATGGTCGCTCGTAGGGTCAAACCCACAGTTATAACCTGAATCTGCAGCTCCACTTGCCTTTACAGAGCTTCAGAGCAAGTTTCAGCTCGTTTTTTATCTGTCCGGATCACTGCTTTACTGTTTTGGTCCACTCTCACCGCTCTCATAGCGTTTTTATTCATTAACACTTCACTATTTTTCCCCACAGAGCTTCCTGAAGCGCAATAAAAGCTTCCACAAGCTGTTCCCAGAGATTACTGAGGGGGAGAACCCGACACACTGTAAGTTCGGCTGAAGTCCCGAGTCTGTTACTTGTTCGTTGATATTGATCATGGAAATTAAATCTTATTATGTCCTTTTTTTCACTTTGTGCCTGATGTGTTTGCTCTCTGATTAAGTGCTGCCATATACTTTTTTTGTCAAGTGGTCTGCAGTGAATGAGGGGCTGAAACACTTTGATAAATGATTCAGCAGTCTCTGTTGTCTAGGTGACACTGCAGGGTTTACCATTAGAGAAACACCTACTAATACTTTCAAATTATATGTCTTATATCTTATGTGTGTGTGTGTGTGTGTGTGTGTGTGTGTGTGTGTGTGTGTGTGTGTGTGTGTGTGTGTGTGTGTGTGTGTGTGTGTGTGTGTGTGTGTGTTTGTGTTCATCTCTTTGTTGTAGGGTTCATCTGTGCATTGCAGAAGGAGGTGCTGTATCATGGAAAACTCTTTGTAACCGAGAACCATGTGTGTTTCCACTCAACCGTGCTGCTCAAAGACACTAAGGTAACACACACAGACCCACATTGGTGAAATTAATTAACACTGGAGTGTCATGAGAGCCTTGGCACTACCTGGGTTTTCTCACATTCAAAATCACATTCAGGGCAGTTAAACTAATATGTTTTTAATTTTCCAGTAACAGTTAGGTTCGACATAGCAGTGTTTTGAGGCCACATGTCCCGGAAGCTGTAAAGGAGCCGTCGGCATTAACATTAGCTCTTCTGGGAATTCACTTTCAGCTCCAGCATTCAGGCTTTTTACGCTAATATCAAGGATTGACTTCATAAAGGGAAATTATTTTTGGGACCTTGATACAGGATAAAATAAAATGAGCTTTACAATGGTTGTGTATGTTTTAGGCCACATTGAGCCTGTTCTAGCAAGTGTAAAGGTTTTTTTTTTCTCAACACATTACAGGTTGTGATTCCTACGTCCAGTGTCAGGGAGGTGAAGAAACACAACTCGGCTTTGTCCATGATATCTATCCAAACTGCTGATGGAGAGAAGGTCAGACTACGCTCTTTTTATAAACATATCTATATATTTTATTCTTCGTTTCTACTTTTTATTTAGGATTTGATTTTTATTTCATTATCGTTTTTCCATTGTTTTTGCTTCACTTTAAATGCAGAGCACTTTGGGCCAACCAGTATGTTGTACAGACTGTAAAGTCCTCAGAGAAAAAGGAATGATTTCGAGCTATATAAAGTAAATATATACATTGATTACATTACAGATTACAGATGTACAGTATAACTGTGCAGTTAAAATTTTGGATGGGAAGCCAGTAAAAGCTGAATTTGCTATTATTAAACTTGAATGCCTGTGTGTGTGTGTGTGTGTGTGTGTGTGTGTGTGTGTGTGTGTGTGTGTGTGTGTGTGTGTGTGTGTGTGTGTGTGTGTGTGTGTGTGTGTGTGTGTGTGTGTGTGTGTATAAAATAAACAATAACAGTTAATTCAGGTTGAGTCAAATGGGTCCGGTAGTATGAGGTAGTATATCTAGTATTACCTAACAATCAAATTCCTGCAGGGAAACTGACAGCTTGTCAACTTACTTGACTACAACTTAACTTCCTTAACACTGAGCATACACATAGTTTTCTTTTGTTCCAGGTTTAACCCTTTCTCCTCCCTCTTTTTCTCTCTCAGTACTCATTTGGGTCTCTGAGAAACCGTGGGATGTGCTACAAACTCTTCCAAAGTATCTGCTCACATGCACAGGTACTGTAGGTGCTCCCCTAAATCTGCCTGCACGTAAAAGCAATCATTTCTCAAACAAAGGTCACTTTTTCAGTCATGTTTCTGTGTTTGTCTGAAGCAGGGAGAGAGTCCAAACAGCAGCCCTCATCTCTCCTCTGCAGAGAATGAAGCCGATCCTGATGTGGTAGGTTTGATACTCATCTACCTCCAAAAAGGGATCTTATTATAGTTGAATGAAGATGAGTGCATGATGATTTACAAGCACAATAAAAAATGATTTAACTGTTAGCGTCCCTGTCCTTGTCTACAGGTCTCCAGTTATTCCAGTTTGGAAGACAGCATAGATAATGATCTGAGCAGACAAAACAGCATTATTCTTAAGAAGCGTTTTCATCAGATGTCCAGTGAAGGTGAGAGAAAGGTGGAAGAGACAGACGAAAGAGGGAAACTCAGTAATCACTGACGGTTAATGTTTTCTTTGGCTTGTTCGACGACACTGTTCGATTTCAGACAATGATATTGAGAATTTCATTGCTAAGCTGAAATATTCTAGCAATACAACAGAATGTAATAGGGCCATATACGTTTGTATTATTTCAGGTCCCACAAGAAGCAGTTCCACTCGTCAGAGCAGCTTAACAGATGAAGACAACAGAGGTGTGTGTAAGCCCTCGCAAACAGACACACAAGCACCGTAATGTCCACTACACTTACCCATAAGTTAAAGAGTAAATTGACACAATGGACCAATGAGTTGATGATTTTTGTCTCAACCAGCTGTGTCATGGATTTGGAGGGTCATTGACAAGGCGGCACCGTTCTTGTTCCTCAGAGAAACAAGGAATCTCAGCGCTCTCTTCTACATCTATATGATACTGTGAGTATTATTATTTCTCAGAGGTAGCGCTCCAGCTCCAGTAACATGTAACAAAACCACATTGATGCAAGTAGGAAGGAACTTTACTATTTTCATTTTATGTTACTTTATCTTTCTGCTTCACTATATTGTCACTATAATTCAGAGATAAATACACCAATTTTTGCTCAGATGCATTCATTTGACAGCTTAAGTTAGTTGCTACTTTGTAGACTTTACATATATATAAAGCAAATTAAATTTCATATGACATAATGCATCATTATAGAGTATAAAGTAACTAAAATTAGATCCACCTCAACCATCCACAACAATGAAATGCTGCATACACTTGCATTAGTAATAATAATATAGTAATATAATATAATATAACAATTAAAGGGGATATTTGTCTGAGTTTTTTTCTTTTGATACTTGAAGATTTTGAATGTAATCCAGGTATTTTATATTGTGGTATTTATACTTTTACTGCAAATCTGATTACTTCTTCCACCAGTGTCCATCTCTCTGCTGCCTGGTACACAGGTGCACATTGCACTACTATTGATCCGTTAAACCTGTTAAGGGAAAATTGGTGAAAGAAGACCCCACAGGAGTTTTATTCCTTGAGATGGGACTTTCAGGAAACCATCCCCTCAGCATTATGTTGGCAGGCGTCAAGATCTATGACCTGAAGGATTCCATTAGCACAGGGCAGGACACAACAGAGGGAACCCCCAACGTACCGTACATCTGAAAAGTGTTTGTTTGTTTAAAAAAACAAACAAACACTGTTCTGTTTTGTAGAATTCTTTGCAGACACAACGTACACTTTTTTGAAATGTCTATGAAACACAGACCAAGAAGCACATTATGGTATGTTGACTTTCTGGGTTGGCTGGAAGTTTTCAAGGAGAGAAGAAGGTTCCAGTCCTCAAGATGAGGTTTAAATCAGTTATAGAAATGTTATCACATCATGTTAACTCAGGCCCCAAACAGATACAATTTACTGATATCTTATTGTTAGGAGTGAACAGTATGTACCCATCTTAACTGTGTGCTCAGCTTCTGAGTCATTCTGCACAATGTAGTTTCACTTTGCGGGTTTAGTGCATTGTAGTGGTAAACCGTAAAATCCCAGGCATTAAGGACATTATTGTCTGTGATTGTAGACTTGTGTTGCTGCTGTTGGTGTCTGGGTACATGGGGCTGAGGATCATAGCACTGGAGGAGCAGCTGACCACTTTGGGAGCCTTGACTGAGTTGTCTTTGCACCACAGAGAGTGAGTAGACACACAAACATAAAGAGAAAGTCACGAAGGAAGTTTCTTGGGGACTGTTTAGAAAAAACAGTGAGAGGGCTTAAACCGGTTTTGGCGACTTTTAAAAAGATTACTGGCAAATCAGATTAGACTTGAACAGAGTAGTTCTGCAGGTTCACGACAGCAATGTGGACGTGAGATAACTGATTACATTCCAGCAGAGTCACACCCACTACGAAGCATGCGTTTAAAATTGTACAGGCGGGTGACAAATGAAAGCAAAAACCAACATAAAGTGTCTTATTAAGGTGTTTGGCCACCACGAGATGCCAGAACAGCTTCAGTTCTGCATGGCATAGATTCTGAAAGTCTCTACTGGAGAGATGAAGACCATTCTGATGATGGTGGTGGGATCACTGTCTAACATGTCATAGCCTATGAATCATATCCTTTTCATACTCATCAAACCATTCATTGACCCATCGTGCTCTATGGATGGGGGCATTGTCATCCTGGAAGAGACCGCTCCCATCAGGATAGAAATGTTTCATTACAGGATAAAGGTGATCACTCAGAACAACTTTTTATTGATTTACAATGTACCACTGAACTCTCTTTGTAATGAGGGGTTTACGCACTGCAGCCCTACTATAATATCAGTCTCTGTGTAATTGTCGACAGACTGTTCTTGCCGACACAGTCTGATCACGTCCTGCCTCGACTTTCTCAGTCACTTGAGGAAGAGTTGTTACTCCTATTGAAACACGAGCCAGTTCAGCAGTCTTTGGGACTAAAGCTCCTGCCATCCGTGCCCAAACAATTAACCCTCTCTCAAAGTCACTTAGCTCGGTTCCTCTTGCATCTTGATACAAAATCAGAATCAGCTGGACCTGCTCAGCATTTTTATACATGCCACAGAGCATGATGGGATGTTAACTGCTTAATTATACCATGTGGTGGACCTGTGTGGCAGTATCTGCATTTCTTATGTTTCTCCACTTATTTATTCAGGTTTTTCCTTTACTTTGTCACCCGTCTGTATATGTCAACATTGTATGCTTGTACAACCTCAACTTTAATTCTTTAATGTTATATGGATATATGGGTATGAATTAAATAATGTCATCCTCTACTAAGTAGACTTATTCAAGTTCTGTACTCAAGTACAATTTTAAGTACTTGTATATTATTCGCTTGAGAACCGTAGTTAATTTACAGATTGAGATTTTATATAGAAATCATATGATCAACAAACAAAATATGTGTTAATATTAACCAAACAACCCTGCAGTATGTAAAGTAGTAAGAACTAAAATGCTGGTACTTTAAATATTTTAATATACATAAGTAATAATTCTCTGTAGGGTTATAAGTACGTACACCATACGTAACTTCTCGTAAGGAAATTTTGAATGCAGGACTTATTTTTCCTTTGTGGTGTTGCTTCTTTTGATCAAGTAAAGGATTGGAGTAGTTCCTCCACCACTGTCCTCGCCTAATGCCTGCTTTTTCCTCTTTTGCAGGTACCAAGAAACGTAGCCAGTGGCAGAGGGTGGTAATTAACAGAACCTTCTAGGAACTCATGCAATGTACCACTCTATTAAGATCGTACTTTGAAACCTGACAGACCCCCAAAAGCCTCTTAACAATGAGACTGTCCATTTGACATACAGTACATCTTGGCCAAAGACATTTACAATATTTTGCATATATAAGTTCCCTCACAGTAGATATTAAACTCCTGTATTAGTGCCATGTAATGTATTTGATGGAAGTCAGCAGTAAGATGTTTTTGGGATGTCTGAACCAGGCCACACGTGGTGAACTACATGGATGACTGACTGTGCTGGCTGAGAAGTACCAGGACAGTATTTTCCGTGAGGCATGCACTGATTCTCTGCTGACAGATCAAAAACTGAAGTGAGGCTCTCCTGCACTGAGCCATATGGAGGCATCCTGCTGAAGCCATGTTTGTTTCCTGGCTGGTGAACAGCTGAGCTCAGCTTGCAGAAGTTGCTGGAGTCTTGACCGTCATTTTCTTGGATCGACACAGCCTACAACAGTGGGAACAGACCAGAGTCGCTCTGAACAGGAAGATGAAAGAAGCACTTTGCTGTTGGTTGATTTTAAATAGTATATTTTGAATTTGAGGGTTCACACTATTTTTTTACTGCTGGAGGCTAATGTGTTAATGACAGCAATCAGCCAGCAGAGGGCATCCACTTCCATTAAACCTAACTGACACATGAGGTACCAAGACAGGATTTCATTTACACTTTAAGAGGTTCAGGCACTGAAATTTCTTCTGTTATTTTTCTGTTATAAATGTAATAAAACTTTTCATTGACCTTTTGTCATATCAATCCTGTTAATAAATACGGGAGAATTAGTTTCATACACAATTTTGTCAACTGATTTCCATGCCTTTAAATAACTTTTAATAACCACTCTGTGAATTCTGTGTATACATGAAAAGTATGTATATGTGATGTCAAAATACCTCTGAATAGGTGATTGTATGTCACCTCTAACACTGCATGAATTTTAAACATACACAGGTTATGTTTAAAACTGATATTCATCGAACTGCATTTAACTATTTCTGGAACTATTTTCCAAAACGTTTCCAGGCCTAGAACACCAAATTGCAAATTCCATGATTTATCTGGGATTTTTACAACTGTATGAATCCTGCACAGTATCTGCATTGATGCCAGCCAATGGGAAGAGACTTTGTAAGATTTTATGTATTATTATCCAAAACCCAGCGTCACTGGTGTGCAAGTCATGTCATCCAAATGCTAAGTTATGTAAAATAAAAATATTGAAAAAAAAAAAAAAAAACATGCTTAAATAAAATATTGAATTTCACTTATCAAATTATGCAGTGTACAAAAATACAATGATTGTTTTAAAATCAATATTAGCAGTTTCATATTTTTTTACATAAGTGATCTTTTTATTATTCTGTTGTCCATAAAAAGGTCAAGATTCAGTCCCATGAATTAATTTCATTACATCATTTTCTCAAGTTCAAAAAAGCAACATAAAATTACAAATCATAATACAAAGAATAGAATAGATAAGTACAGTAACCATATAAACAGCCCACTAATATGGTCTAGCCCCCCCACCCGCCCACCACAGCCCCGCTCAAACTCTAGCACAAAACTCATAACAATACATCAGTTAGTATCAGCAATAAAAAAAATTCAAATAACCATCCCGTTTTGTTTTTGTTTTTTTTAAAAACGCTTCAATTTTCCAATGCCATGAGTTCTGCTTTATCCTCACACAGAATAGATAATAACGCTCCACCCCATCATTTGCTTGGCAAAACACAATAGACATGCATACAGTTTTCACTGTTCCATCCCCCCACCCCCATCAATAAACATTCAGGGCCAGAGGATACAATGTACGTCAACCATAGTGGTGCATCAATAAAATGACAAATTTCCACCCCATTTCTTGAACAAAACCCAATGAATGAAAAGTGGATCCAGTGGTTTCCCTGATAATATGACCTGTCCAGGAAAAACTGAGGCGTACTTCTATTTTCGGCGAAATGCGATAACTCTCTCTAATTCTTTTGACAGCTCAGATCCCTGGTTCAAGATGGTAACAGATTTCCGTTATTTACATATCAGAGACACAAAGCACAGGATGAGAATGGAAAAATTCCCTGTTCGAAATGATGATACCAAGTAAGTGGTGTTTGGTAACCTTTCCACCGCTTACTAAGACCCACTTGTACTCCCAAAATGGAGTAATCAGATCAGTGCTCGTTCAGTACATGTTCCCTTATCAATACGCAGCTACTATCACTGAAACTTACGGGTCTCCTGTGCAGCAGACGCCCTGTGTAGATCTGAAATGGGGTGCTAACCTGCTACTATAAAACCAATTCTTGTACTTTTTCAGGTCTACACACAGGGTCTATTAGTACTTACTCAAACAGGATGCTAGTATCCTTAATGCTGGCCTGTAGAAGACAGTCAACAATAATGAAGAAGACACACAAACTTACATTTTATACCCTTATTACACTTTGGATGCTTTGTACAATAGTGCTGAACTTAAGACCTGCTTTCGTCATGCTTGATCTGATATATATATAAATGTGTAAATATACTGTATACTACAGTACGTGTATCACGTGTGTACGCATGTTGTGTTTGAATGTGTGTGTGTCTGTGTGTAATGATGTGCAAAGGTGTGTGTGGTGGAACCTGCACCACACCAACAGTGAGAGGCTCAAATATGGCTTGTTTCAGACATGAAACGTGCTGCCACCCATAAGAGAGCTCTTACATTTAGGGCCACAGAGGTTAATACAGAGCTATAGTAGACATGATGTCCCCTCCTGGCACCCAATCTGAATCACATTGTTAGTCATAACATCAACACACATGGTCCTGAAACAAACAGTCCATGGCCCTACACTACAACAAACACATTCGGATTAATTACAACAAGACATAAACATTAGAAGAAAATGTGCTGAGGGTGAATATGAACAGGAGGCTGTCTAACTCTGATGAGTGTTTCTGGAACAAGATTTGGAAAACAAACTGTGCTTTAAGACTACAAGTTAATCAGTATGATTCTGATGAAGCATGATTATTCTGAACGGACATAATCCTCATTAGTTTGGTGAAGTGAGCAGCTACTCTGTGTCGTTATTCCTTTAAAGCCTCCAAATCCAGCCAGAACATCAAGCTTTAAAAGGGTCTGTTCACCAAATTATTCTACAAATTATTCACAGACATCTTTGAAAACCACGCTTCAAACTTAAAGGAATAGTTTGACATTTAGGAAACATGTTTATTCGCTTTCTTGTACAGGGTTAGATGAGAAGATTGGTAAAAACTGTATGGTAAATAAGAAGCCACAGCCAGTAGCCAGTTAGCTTAGCTTAACATTAAGACTGAAAACAGGGGGGAAAGTTAGCGTGGTTTGTATCCAAAGGTAACAAAATACCAGCCTACCATGCCTACCAGCACCTCTGTGTTTTTATGGCAGGTTATGTGCACAGTCACATCCTGGGTGAGAGTGGTACAAATCCTCTCATCTAACTCTTCACAAAAACACCAGTAATTGCATTTCCCAAAATGTCAAGCCAATGCCAGACTTTAAACGTCACATATCAGTGAACACTGAAGGGCTACAGCCTTCTGTTTAGAGCAAACTGATCTAATGTGACACGAAAATTACTCAGTAAACCTTCCCTTCCATGGCAGTTTCACTAATGCCTAAGTAACATCCACATTACCAGCGATATCAGTGTGGCTCTCAAAGACCTGTTTCCATTTCAACCACACCATCATTCTTGTTCAGAATATGTAGGACTGGGTGGGAAAATGCAATACAGGGAAATCAAAAGAATTCCCTGCAAGTTGCTGCTGCAATTCTGTGGACAGTAAAAGGCTAAAGCTACCGCACAGCCAGGAAATTAAATGGAAGCTGGCCATCCTGTGATCCTTGCAAAGAGTCAGAAATGAAGGAAAGTCTGAGACATCCAACAGCCAGCTAAGAGAATAGTCCAGACTAGTCCTTGTATATTTGCCGTAACTGACACCAAAGGAAAGAAGATGGACCCCCAAACCACACAAAAAGAGAAGGTTAGTGTTAGCTGGACAATAACCTGGGAAATGCCCTGGCAGTCAAGTGGATGTCCATTAACAGTAAACAGGGAGTGGAGGAGACGGAGGAGGGGGGTTTGTGGGGGCACATGCTTGACCAGTGTTTGTCTGGAGAGAGAACTGATCAAGCTGTGGAGGTATTCTTCATACATACACTGGCAAAAAAACAATATTAATAAGTCTCCATAAGTCTCCTCCACTTGCAGCTGTCCAAGTTATCAGAATCTTAATTTCTTTCAGCACTGCCTCGCTCGCTCACACTCTCACACAATTCAGGTGTCACAGGTCCATGGAGATATGAACATACACATCCATGATTCATACATTCACTAACATGTAACACTTCATCTGTGTGCCTTTTTTGACAAAGCACATTGTTATTCCTTCTTAATTCATGTGAGTAAACACATTTTAAAGCTGCAATTCACAATTTTTCCCACATTAAAAACTGCATTTGTTTCATCTCTGTTCTTGTTTTTAGCATTTTCATCACACTCCACCTTACAGATGGATACAGCTAATGATAGATTAAAAAAGACTCTCACTTTTAAAACAGGAAAGAGAAGATAGGTTGTGTTGAAAAATTTACCTTAAGGTGTGCTGCTTCAAAGACACACAGATGTGGCAAAAATCACACATCCTTTTTAGGTCTATATCTCATCCATACTTTGCAAACATGCTGACAACCTCAATCTATATCAGTCCCATTCTCTCACACACACACACACACAAAGTCTCATTCATACAAATGCAGAGAGGCTGTTGTTTGTTTCTCAGGCATGCTGTGCAGCCAGGTCCTGGTTTATGAAGCGGCGTAGCCTCTCCAGGTACTGACTGTAAAGCTCAATGTCGTTGTGACCAGCTCCCTCCACCCAGAGGGGCTCCACAGCCTTGGGACAGCGCTCAAACAGGGCAAGGCCATGAGAGAAGTCGATCACCTCGTCCTCTGTACCGTGGATGATGAGCACTGGAGACGGGATCTTTGACACCTTCTCGATGCTGGTGGAAAAATTAAAATAATGGAGGCAATTAGTGCACTGACAACCCAGGACTTTATAGAATTCAGGCAACAGATTCAATTTTACATCAATAACAATGACAAATAATGACAATGTGCATTTCAGTCAACATGCTGAGATACATTACAGTGACATTACACCTAAAATCTGTCGTTAGAGTGTCAAACATTCACTCCTGTTGACTTAAGTTTCTTCTTTGACAAAGAAAAAAAAAAAAAAATCAGCTTTGTTAAGTTACAGTAGATTCCAATACTTGCAAGGTTCTCATTGCTGTCGCTCCAAATGCTAATTATGTTACCAACAATCACTGTTAAATCAAAAGCAATAAGTGGCTAAATACACTACATTACATTATAGGAATAGCTGGTGACAAAGTACATTTTTCAGATATTTCAATGAGAATCAGTTTATAGATTAAATAACCAGATGAAGTTATGTTTTTGACTAATCCGGTGAATGTAATACCTGGCAAATCAAGATACTTCATCACATTTGCAGCAAAACATTATGGACCCCAGGAAGAGTAGCTGTTGCCAGGGTAACGACCAATGGGGATCCAAATAAAAAATAAACAGTATCTTGTAAACCAATTTTTGCCACGATGAAGTGCTCAATGATATGCAACATTGCCCACTGTGATCTAATATAATCAGAGATATTAAACGGGTTAAATAAATATATACATTATAAAAATGGCATGGAAACATCTCAAGAGACAGAAAAATTTCTGTTGTGTGACAGTATATTGTCATATTGCCCAACCTCATTCATTTACCTGATAATTTTGCCCAAAGACACAACAACTGTATTCAGCCTCAATATGTCAAACTGCTTTTTATGTTGCACTATAATGCTCGTATGATTATCAGAATTTTAATAGAAGCTGTGTAGCTGTGAGAAGTTGATTTTACCATGTGAGTAGTTTGAGAAGATTTAATGGACATTTAAGTAGTTCTTTTTCCACAATGAGAATTGACACAATTTGAGTTTCCAGTAAATAACTAGGGAGTATCTGATACTACAGATTTTGGGTTAAATGTAATTTTTTTTTTTTTCTAATATTACATTCAAAATATTGGCAAGACAGAAAAAAAAACTAAAATATGTTCTCAGTCGAAAAAAAAAAACAACTTACTTAGGAAAGGCATCAAAGCAGTATGTTTTCTTGGTGTCGGGGAAGGCCACTCTCATACCAGAGGTGAGAGGAGAGTGGAGGACCACAGCAGCACATTCAAACCGTGATGCCAGGTCTACTGTGGGAACTGTGCCGATGCTCTGTCCGTACAGGATGATATTCTCTGGGCTGATGCCATACCTGAGGTCAATCACAAACAAACAAACAAACAAACAAACAAACAAACAAACACACACACAAACACATGCGCACACACACAAGTATAAAATGCAGAACAACAGCCTCTTTTATTCTAACAATATCTGTATGTCAAGTGCAAATGGACTGATGTGCAAGTGTGTAAATTTCCACATGCAGATTAACATGGATCAGTAAGCCTTTCAGTCCAACACAGAGAACAAAAACTCGAGTTTTTCATGTTAATAATGAAACACAAAGTTTGAAAGGACATCATAAGCAAAGAGTGGGAAGGCTCAATTGCCAAGGACTGCAAAGCCATAAACAAACAAACAAAAAGAAAACATGAAATGTAGTAATTATCATCAGCCCTTTTTGAAAAAAATGCAACATATTACCCCACCTCTTTAAATACTAACTTATGTACAGAATCATGAGTGAGTAAATGTGAGTGAATTCAGAATTTTTTGTAACATAAATGTTTGTTGTCTTAAGTCTTAAATTTTTCAGTGGCCTCAAATTTCCTCTATGTTGCCACCTGGGAATGTTAAATTTCTACAAACATAAGGTTCATTAACCATACTGGCAACAGATAAACAAGAGGAATTTTTAGTTTTCAGAATTTTAGATACTGCCACTTCACGCGGAGCTCAGCATGTGACACCCAGTCATCAATCTCTTTGATAAAGAGCCATTGTTTAGCTTTGATTTGACTGGCTGATGGTCAGAGAGGGTACGATGGTCAGCATGGAATAAATTTGTATAAAATTGAGTCAACCAAATGCTATTTTCACAAAAAGTTACTGGCCAGTGATGTGAGTGACCCTTACTGATGTATCTACAAAAGACAATTTAACTGGCATTTGGTGCTTGTTGGCTGTTCGGACAGGAACAGACAGTTTCTGCCAGCTTACCGGGACCGCAGGGCATGCCAGGCGGCATCAATGTCAGCATAAAGGTTCTTCTCAGAGGGCTTGCCAGTGCTAACACCGTAGCCTGAGTAATCATAGGAGAAGATGTTGCAGTTGATGCGTGTGCCTAAGCCAATGTAGAAGCTGCTCATCTGGCCCAGGTCTACTGCATTACCATGGGAAAACAACACTGTAAACCTGAGAGATAAAGGAAGAGGAGGGAAGAAAGAAGGAGGAAGTTAGGCAGCAGGCTGAGGATAAGCAGGAACACTGAACTGGAACGAAGTGAACTGGAAAGCCACAAACTGACAGAAAACTGTGGGCTACAACTGTATGATGGAGAATAGTATATCTGTAGTTAGCCAAGCTGCCCTATTTAAAGCACAAGCAAAAACAGTCACACAGTGTTGTGATGTGTGTGTGAAGGCACATTCAGTCTCAGTGTGTTCAGGGGTGGTGAGTGTCTCACCTGGCACTGGGGGCACAGCGAATGTACATGCACCCAACCCTGTTCCCTCGGCTAGACCTGGTCAGGAAGACATCTGTCACATCCAGCTCTCTTTGTGAATACTGGAACTCTGCTCTCTCTGTGAGATGCAGCTTCCACCTGCTTTCACCCCCAACGCCACCCCCTCCACCTCCACCCCCACCGCCACCTCCTCCACCACCTCCACCTCCTCCACCTCCTCTGTCACCTCCACTACCAGTGCCCAGCCGGGAACGCAGCCCTGGGGCTCCAAGAGATGGCAGAGCAGCTGCAGAGCTGGACCCAGATGCAGTTCCAGCTCCAGAACCTGGATCTGGGTCAGGGAGAAGGGCATAGGTGGGCTCTGGAGGGAGGAAAGCCAGTTTGGCTGCAATGCGACTGGGGCAAGGGGGGCAGCAGAACAGGCAGCATAGCTCTCGTATGGACAGACCGTTCATCTTCTGGTAGAAAAATAAACATGGGAGACAGAGTAAAAAAAAAAAAAGAATAAGAACAGGACTTTCACCTACATTCACAGCAGGGTTTCCCACTGTTTTTTCCCCACTCTAGTCAGAAGAAATAATTACATTTTAATGAAATATATAACTAGGCTTATTAAGCTTAAGGGAAAATGAGCTGTGGCAAATGTTTAAACAGTCATCTAATAACGACATTGAAAAAAAGATGAAATGCGTCAGGATCTGGGGGTTCAGCTCATCAGGTTACTGATTGATCAAATCTTATGTTTGCTTTGCAGTAATTATTTAGAGGAGAAACTTGAAGATTCAGGAAAAACAAAATGTTTTTAAAAGTTAGAAAAAGTAGACACAAACAGCGCTTACCACCTCCCCTAACCACACTCCTCGGGGGTACCCTGCACAGAAATTCTGTTATGAAAGTACCTGGATTCAGAAATCCCTGGGTCTTGAAATGAAGTGGCACACAATGGTGCCAAGGTCTTCTAGTCTAGTCACTGAGCCAGCTGGATCTTGAAAAAAAAGAAAGATAATAAATTAAAATGGCTTGTCGTCACGCAACAACAAACTGTACATGACAACGTATAGTCACAATGGCATGAACATTTGGCCTGGTCTTTTAATGTTGCTCTTTCTAGAGCTTTTGTGTGCTGATATGAAGTAAATATTATGAAGCATATGCTATCATTCTTGCCCTTTGACATAAAGCATTTGGAACCAAACAAAATTACAGACATTGAGCAACAGGTAAATGGTAACCTGGTTTCACAGCTATGAGGAAGAGACAACCTTGATTCAAAGATTACACACAACACAGACTCATTAAAAGGGTTAAACATCAGTTGTTAGTGTCATCACTGTACAGCTCCTGTAACCAAATAGCATTTATTATGGTAAAAGTTATATGCATTATCCATTTACTGAGTCTGCTACAATGTCACTTAGGGATTAAAATGATTCAGATGCCCTGATGTGATCATGGACATTGGTGACTAATTATAACACCCCCTCAACACAGAGAGCGACCGATGAGCTAATGTAGCTACATAGTTAACAACGATATTAACCTCTAATGTTAGCCAGTTATGTTGATCATATAAAGGGAGCGGTATGTTGACATAGCGTACGGACAACTGGAAATGTAGATAGGCGACATAGTACTCTGGTTAACAGACATTGGGCACCGTGTAGGTTAATGGCAGCTAACAGTCAAAATATCATCACTTATCGTTAGCAAGGCAACCAGCTAGCGGCGGCGGCGGCTAGCTCGCTAGTACGGTAGCCTCAAAGCTAGCTACTTACCGATTCACAGTGGGTCGGCTGGGAGGCTGGTGTGCCCCTATATGTACACAGAAGCAGCACAAGACTTCGAAAATCCTTCTTGTGTCTTGACATGGATGTTTTTACTCAAGTGTACCGACAGTGTTCGGTGGCTGGCTAGCTGAAATTCATGGCAACCAGATTTTTTTTTTTTTTCTACTACTGTCCGACCAGAGCCGGAAGTGACGTAACCGTATTCCTTTTTCAAAATGTAAAAAAATGTGCAAGAGAAATATTTTATTCTCATCACATTTATATTGCACATATATACGAATTTTAAAATAATGGGGAAAAATCTATACAGGGATATGTATGAATTAATATAAATAATTTTTAGGCTTCACAGCATTTCACAGATGGCAATAGTAGTAAATTAGCTTGATAGGATTTTGTCATAAAACATCATATATACATAACATAACACACTTCTTCATATATGAACAAAACCAAAAACAAAAGAAAAGCAAAAAACCAAAAAAGTACATATTGAATGCAGAATGGGAAACTGGGTTAAAAATAAAATGAACTATACAGCATGTAACACAAACAACCAATGCAACTCCGAAAAAACTGCCCCATTGACTGTGTTTGTATGGATGCAGACGTACAGAATCTGTGTGAGTGCATTAAGTGTTTGTGTATCTGTTTGGAATATGTTACAGGCTCTGAAAACAAATCACCATCTGGGACAAAATTCTTTATCTATTTGACCACATCCATAAATAAAATAAATGTAGTGGGGTAAAAAGTACAATATTTCCTCCTGACATGTAGTGAGTAAAAGTATAAAGTAGTTAGCATCAAAAGGGAAAAAATAAATACTATTACTCTTCCTCAGAACTATACCTAAGCACAGCACTTGAGCGATGCTTGTTACTTTCCACTACAGTCCAGGATAATTTTGCATTAAGTAATCATGTAAAAAATGCCAGATATATATTTGTATCTATATATTTTGCACATAGTTTCTAAGATACAGATAGTCCAGTATTGTATGCACACTGATCACAAAATATTTGTAGTAATGGTCAAAACCTCTTTGAATTCAATATTTCATCATTTTCCTAAATGGGTGCGGATGCATTTCGTTATCTTAAAAATATCTTTGTATTCCGTTGTAAGATAATAAAGTATATTGTGTCAGCTCTATTATAGCCTACTATATTAAAAATAAATGTATTATTCTCCCATGAAGCTTTATGTTTTTAAGTCACAACTTTCCTGAATATCATCAAACACGTATTTCAGTAATGACTTAACACAAAATGTGTGTGTGTGTGTGTGTGTGTGTGTGTGTGTGTGTGTGTGTGTGTGTGTGTGTGTGTGTGTGAGAGAGAGAGAGAGAGAGAGAGAGAGAGAGAGAGAGAGGAGAGAGAGAGAGAGAGGGAGAGAGAGGTCCTTCATTCATCATTGATCCACTGCAGGACTGTGTTTCAGGGGGTGTGAATTATGGGCCTCTGCTGCCACTGTGCCTGCTCTGCGTTGGACATTTCACCTCGCCACTGTAAATTTAAAAAAGGGGATTACATTTTGCTGACTACTGATTTCAAAGCTGTAGCTTGACCAAGTGCAGACAACTGGCCGGCCCCACTGACAGAAGACTTAATACAGTCCGCAACTGCAGGATTTGGGATTTTGCAAGGGTCTGAACAAGGCTGTCGGGAAAGACAACGTAATCGGGATCATATAAAATCTTAATAGGTTCCTGTTTACACATTTAGACTACGGACTCTTTCTCTCCAGGGGGAAAAAAAAACGTTTCGTAGTTGACTGGGCGTTTTGGACGCGCTCGGTAAACGGTGATGCTACGGCGACGCGCAGGAACCGTAGAGGGAAGAGACAGGTGAGGTGCGGCTGAGGAGCTGCTGTTATTTCAGAGAGGCTTTGGATACCGAGAGCCGCGGTATCCATCACCATTTTCTCCACAGAGAAGAAGAAAAGCGACCGGAGAGGGCGACTGGCACCTGCCTCAGCCTCCCTACCTGGCCATCTGGTGCGGTGAGTGTGCCAAATGGTGGGATTGAGAGATGGATATGTGTGTGTGTGGGGGGGGGGGGGTGAACAGGTATGTACACAGCATGTGTTCAGTTTTATTAATGCCACCAAACGCGATGCTGCATTACTCCTCCGGGTTGGCCAACAGATGTCTGTTTGGCATCGTCTGGACCTTTGTGGACATGAACTGCTCTTTGTGTCTGCTGCAAGTTTGATGTTTCATTTGCATATTTGCATGTGCATATCTTTGTTGCGTATCACTGCATATCATTGTTCCCTCACATGTTGCATAGGATCCTACAGTGCTTATTCTGACACGTTGGTTTGAAGTGTTGTCTCAGCAAAAAAGAGCTCACAATACTTAAACATTATAACGCTGCACTGCAAGGACGAGCACAAAGCCTGATAGAAATTCTTAATTTAGATCACGACCCGGATCATATGTCTCGATCTAAATGAGGTTTATTGTTTTCAAATGTTAGATTTTATTGTTCCCCTGTGTAAATTAAGAATGTGTTATTAAATGTTTGCTTACGATTTCCTTTTAACAAGAGTAAAGGTCAGATGTGATGATTCCGAAGCCATAAAATCAATTGATTATGTCATTACCAGCTCACAGTAGAGTAACAGGAGTGGCAGGATAGCTGCACAGAGCGGGCTAGTATTGGTATGTAAAGAAATGTCCAAACGAAGAATAAATAAATATATATTTATTAGTCATTTAGAAGACTGGCTCACTTTAGAAAACTGGAGACTACTTCAATAAATGTTCTAAAATATACCTTTTGTCCAAAATATGTCCTGTACACTTAGAATAACTTTCCACCTAAATTGCCCATAACCCCACTCAAAACCTCTATGGACCAAGTTATCCCAGCTCTTACTGAGGTGATTTAGGAGTTATGTGTAATTTATTGTTTACAGCTTCATCCTTCAGACTAAAAGCTATCAAATCCCACAGAACGACTATAACGGCTCCCAGCTGCTGCTGTTTATGTTTGTGTTTCTGTGTGAGTTGAAAGGCAAAAATAGATGGTTGGAGACACAAAAAAATAAAAAATAAAAGGAGCAGAGGGAGAGACAGAGACAGATTGGGGGATACTAAGGATAAAGTGTGGCAGATAGAAATCTGGCATATAGGCTGCAATGGGGATAGACATAGGATGTAAATGACAGAAAAAGAAATGATGGAGCAGAAAGCACAGAGTGAACGAGCGTTGAGGGAGAGGGGCTGCAGACAGCAGTCTGTGCGGGTGTGAATGGTCTCCCTGTTATCCCCGCTGCCCACACAGACAGCCACACAGCAGCCGTGTGAGCAGGTGCTAACCCCACCACACAGCAACCGTAGGGAACAACAGGTGCAGCCACTGTTTCCTTCAGCCTCCCTTTGGAAGGCAGTCTAACACCCACCCATCCCAAACATACAGCTATACCAAAGCCTTACACCACCAAAACACCCACGGCTCATGCTGAAGGGAACCAAGTGGACTCCTCAATCTACATTTAGGGGAATAGCACGCAACGCCCAGGCTTGAGTAATTCAATTATAAAATGAATTATGTTGCACACAAAGTTGGAATAAGGCAGAGCAGGCTGCAGGTAAAATCAATCTGAGAGAGGGCCTCAAGGTGAGATAATTGCCCACAGGGACATTTAATAAGCTCTATTGATCACATAGGACCATACTCACTCAAGCAGTAAACAGAGCATCTCAAGCACAAAAAAAAAATTAGACTGGATTGCAGCATAATACAGCCTACCCACAAAGAGAGTAAATCAACAGCAGATTAGTGTGTTGGGGTTGCTAAGGAGCATGTTTCTAGAAATGTGTAGAAGGACAGTCGGAGACTTTGTATTTGTGTCTTTGTGTGTGTTAAACAGAGTGAGGTGAAACAGACAAGAGATGTTGGAAGGAGAGAGATGCTACCTAACAGCTTCTCTGTTCCTATCGCCAAGAGAATACGTCAAGCAATCGGCGACAAATTGCTTCTCTTTACCTCTGGTACACAGAGAGGAACACTGACTCACTCAAACACTCTGGGTTCTAACTCTTCTGGGCTGTAAGCTGGGAATGACTTGTTTCTTTTCACCAAACCCGAGCTGATTTTAAAGCCAGGACACTGTTTCAAAGCTAGCAAAATATTTTAAATTAAATAACAGAATGTTTGTTTTAATGTTTAATCTATAGTCACAGTAGATTTCCATGTTTCCACTTAGGAGATACCACCCAAACACTACTCTACTTATACAATAGTGTGAAGATTCACTTTAATTAACTTCCACAACTTGTTGTATCAACTCCTATCTCCCCTAACAGTGACCACACCTGTATGTGCCAGGAAGTAGACAGGATTACTCACTAACCTGATCATAAAATAAAGCCAAGTTATGACTAGTTTCAAGAGATTTAAAGGAATGCTTACAGTATTTTCCTCAAAAGCAGTCAAATACAGAGTCTTTTAAGGTTCCAGTTTCATACAGACCACAGCGTTTATTTGCTGGTAGGGTTTGGTTGGATTCTTTAGAACAGAATCAACACTTGAAAGGGGTGTTGAAGTCCACAGACCTCAGGGCAAAACGATCAGAAGGGCCTAGCTGGGCAGGCATCTGCTGGGTGACCTATTCAAGTGGGTTCCTCAGAGCGCGGACCTTAGGGAGTCGTTCTGTAGGATTAAGGGGGCCAGAGGGTCAGGAGTCATGCAGGCATACTTTCTTTACTTGTCAGAAACTAGCTCTTATCCCAAGAAAGGTATTTAAAATAAACTCCCTTATGCAAAACGTTCTCTGTGTTGATGTGAGGGGCTATCAAGAGCCTTACTGGGCCTTTCGGCCAAGTCCCTCCAGCTGTTTGAAAAGGAGAGGATCAACATGATCGGTACCACACAGGGTGAGGAGCTTTAAGCAAACTCTGCTGTAAATTATCCATGGTGCCATAAATCGTACACCACAAGATAGATGATGTTCAGAAGGCCAAGGGGGCTGCACCAGGTGGATTTGGTTGCTGTATCTGCCACATATACCATGTAATGATGCCTTGCAGTTATTTTCGAAGTTAAAAATCCCTCATATACTTCACATTAGCCATGAGTCTTCAGTTTTATGACTTTCTGTCTTCACCGATTCCTCCCCTGAGGTGCAGGCTTTTTTTTATGCATCTCTGTTCACATTGTGTGGTCTCTGCACATGCTCTAACATGCTGACACGTGTGTTCATTTTGCAGTGTATTGTTCTGTCCACTGTATCACGTTAACAACGCCTCCAATAATCCCACATCCAGGGGTCAGGTAGATAATTGCATACACATGATCTGTGAGGGTATTAATGTTTAGGAGACACATACTCATATTTTATCTCTAGGTGTTGGAGTGCACAGTGTGTGAGGGGCGTAGAAGGTATGAGCTAGTTTGTCTCTCAGGTGAACTCATCTATTTGCATGCAGCTGGTCTTCCCATTGAACTGTCTGGCATTTCGGTTGTGAGTGATACCACAGCGGTTTCAACTTAGAAAGATAGAGGTAGTCTAATCTCTTACCTTCTGTGATCTCATTTACATCCCAAAATTGCAAAGCGAGAAAATGACCATCCACTTCACACTTTCACTGAGGCACTCACACACATCTACACACGCACAAACAAAATAAGCAAATAACCAAGTAACCTTTCCTCAAATGCCACAGCTGAGGCACTTGACTTTTTACTTCTTTGCACAAAATGAATGGAGGTGTATATATTTCTCAGGAGCCTGGTTTATCTTCACGTATTTTGCCGCTTTTGTTGTCCAACAAATTCAGCAAGCACCTTACCCAAAGGCAGGCTTTAGTTATGGCAGCTTAGCCAGAGGGATTTGGAAGACTTTTTTATTTGGAGATAAAGGCGCATGCGAGTCCTTTGTCTCCCAGCTACTAGAGATGGTGTTGTAGCCTGATGAAGCTTTGTTGTGGCTAATCTTTCTCTCTTCTTCATCCTGTCCTCTCCCACACCCAGCCCTTCTTCACAGCAAACACAACTTTTCTCTTTTAATTATGGCTTTTCATCTGGGGCCCAGTCACAACTGAGAGGAGAGGAGTAAAGCATAGCAGAAGCACAATTATACCTGCAAGGTGGAGAGAAGGCTCTCAGGGGAGCTGTCGTATGGGTGTGTATGCCGTAGGTGTGTGCGTGTGTGCGTACATGCATCAAGTGCATGTGTGCACATGTCAGTCCACAAGCAGGTTCTTTTGGCATTTTTATATCAGTTGTGTGTAGACCACCTACTGGGAGCTGTGATCCTCTTAGCAGGCTTCTGCCAAAAGAGCTATATTTACCCTTACTGGTGATCATAGCACACAGAACAACATGACGACAATATGAGATACCTTTCAGCCTGTGTCTCCTTCCACACCAGCATAAGAGAAGGCGCTAACAGGGTATGAGATATATGGTAATGTCTGCCACTTTGAGGCATTAGCACAGCCTATTTAGCATAGTCTTTGTTGAAGTGGAAAAATGATAGGCAGGGAATTGTTGGGCTGTGGTCAGTGTAACATAGAAAGCAAACAAACCAGAAATATAACAAAAAAATTATATACATGGCTGGTTTCACGGTTTATTTTCATGAAAAGAACACCAATTTTCAAGCAATCAGATGATTCTTCTTTGTCCTGCCCATTAGAAAAGCACAAAGGTTACCTTAAGACTCGGTTCAGAAGAAGAGTGATGCGCCCTAGAGGCAGATCTCATGGAATACCTTGTAAAATACAATGTCCACCATTAACACTGTGACAAAAGAGGATAATAACAGCATCAAAAACCTTTGTGACTTTTGTGTAATTAGACTCTATCTTCATTGCCGTCGTATGTACTGGGGCGTGTGTGTGTTCAACTGTGTGCTCATAGTGTGTGTCTGAGTGAGTGCACTGCATACTCACGTGCTTTGCTCAAGGCTGTGCAGTGAATGCATATGTGCTTACTGCAGTCAAACTCTGGTTAGTAACGTTTGCCCTTGCTGCAGCTTTGTACAGCACAATAAATGTGTGTGTGTGTGTGTGTGTTTGTGTGTGTGTGCGTGTGTGTGTGCATGCATGTGTGTGTGTGTGTGTGTGTGTGTGTGTGTGTCGTTTTCATGTGCATTTCTGTCTCAGTTCGGCCCCAGAAATACATGCATTACATATTTTGTCACCCAAATTTTGCTATTTGTGAGCAAACCATTTGATAGCTTTGCACCTGCATTTTTGAGCTGTGTGTTTATATGTTTATCCCACTGTATGTACATGGGATAACCGGATAACTCAATGCATCCATACACTACTGTGTGTCTGACACTAGCAGCAATTTGGCATAGGGCAGAATGCCTGATTTGGGAAGAAGTCTGAGGGGAGATGGAGCTCTCCCTGGCTAGACTCCAGCTCTGTCCATCCTATTTTAATTACCTATGGCACTCACCCAAGGGAATATCTCTCTCTTCCTCTCTGTCTCTGTGTCTGCTCTCCTCTCTTTTCCTTCATCTCCCTGCTCTACCATCTCCTCTTTTCATCTTCGGCTTTAATTACTCATTTATTCTCACTATCTCTTCTATCTGTCTTTTCTTTCTTTTTCACACATAACCTAACAGCTGCGTCAAAGGCCTATGCAGAGGCAACTTTTGCATTGGCACATAAATCACCCTGTAGATTGAATAGTATTTAAAAAAAAATACCATTACTAAAATACTTTGAATAGTATTTTAGGGTATTTAACAGCAAAAGACAGATTCCCTAAACTCTGATTAGACCTGCGCTGAGAAGACAGGCAGCCTCTTGAGGGAATATCACCTCCACCTTGATAAGATAAAGACTTGACACTCTGATTCCACTGTTGAAGAGAGCGAGACTGTGCATGTCTGTATGTACATTTGCTTTTCCCTGTGTTTGTATATGACTGCAAGTGACCAGGTCTGTGAATTTGAATAAATATCCACGTATTCATTTCTCTCCACTCCAGCCTGTTTGCCTTGACACCGTGTGGTTCTACCAGTACTGCCACCTGTTATGGAAGATTTCTAATGCAACAAATAATTATTCCTACTGCAGCCATTTTGAACTTGCGTCAAAATCTGAAGCCCCAGCATGTAGAATTAACCAGCATTTACCAACTGAGATAGTAATCTTTAAAAAGCACCATAACATGACTGTATAAAATTAAAAGAGTAGGTTGACAAAGGGCCGGCTCAAGCCATTTTGATGCCCTAAACAGGATTAGGATTTGGTGAGTTGTGTGTATTTGCAACACATTAGTTGTCAAATTGACAGAGACATATTTTCTTTATTTTGTTTGTTTTTTTTCTCTATTTGAATGTGTTTTTCTTAAGTTGCAGTGCATAGAGCTCTCTAGGCCACTGTATTTTTGGCTACTGACATCTTACAAAAAGCAGTGTGTAGTCAGGGTCACATTTCAGATGTCTATGAGTTGTTAACAGCTCCACCAAATAGTGATTTTTTTTCCCTCTAAAGCTCTCACGTAGTTTCATTTCAGCAAATGTTCAAATGATCCAACATCTCACAAAATATCAAAGACCACAGAAAAAAACTGAAAACCATAACTGAAACTGACTTTTATATCAAAACTTAGTTTTTTCTTCATTCCTCTCCCATTAGTCATCTGACGACCCCTCAGTTTTATCTGGTGTCCCTGTATAGTTCAGACTAGCTCCAACTCCAGCACCTACAACAGTAACATGCTGCTTACACACTGGTGCCTCAGTATTAATCGTCTAATGATGTCAGGTATAACAATATATCAGTCAGAGGGAACAAACCAGTGCTTTTACTTTAATACTTCAAATACAATTTGCTGATAATGCTTATGTATTTTTACTTCAGTAGGATTTTTCATGCAGGACTTTTACTTGTAATGGAGCATTTTTACATTACTGTATTGGTACTTTTACTTCACTAAAGGATCTGAATATGACTTCCACCACTGCTGGCTTGCCATTCAGATTTGTATCCTTTAATCTGTATCTGAGTCTAGCAGCTATCGTAGCATCATTATCAACCATTGGCTTTACTGGTATTTAGTTAGCTAGCTGCTAGAAATGAAATATCTACACACAACATGGCATTTCAATGTTAACGGAAGATGACATACCTCTATATTGGACTTTCTTTTCCTCCTCCTATTTTCTCCATTTTTGTCCTTGCACACCTGAAGGCCTTGACTTTTTCATTATGAAACAATTTGAGCTAATAATAATTAAGACGTCCCTCCAGCTGATCCAATCTAGCATTTGCCATCAGTCAGTCAGTGTCATGTCCCGGACTTGGGTTGAGTGATGCACAATTCTGCATAGAACGGTACCCATCATCCCCTACTTTAGTGCAGAGTGTGCACAGTAAAGGGAAGTGCAGGGCAGATGTGTCTATGATTTTAATAAATTGGCTGGTTTTGTCGATAACATTGTTACTGTAGCCATGATTAATAAAATTGTGTGAGTGGCACTTTTGCAGCACTGTACGGCAAACGCTTATGGCGCCTATACCATGATGTCATGGTATTGGTTATATCAGTCACCTCATCTAACTCTCTACCAGAAAGCAAATAAGCATATTTCCCAAAATGTCAATATAGTCAATATATAGTCAAAACTTGGGCATTTACCCTTCTAGATTCTACATGTGATCTATGTGATTGTGTTTGTACATATTTTAGCCAGTGGCAATCTCCAAAGTCGAATGTGGAAGTGCGTTAGTATACAGTTCCTCATTCATTCATTCATTAATGATAGAATTCTTAACTTCTATCTTGAAATACAA
This sequence comes from Xiphias gladius, assembly GCF_016859285.1. Lineage (NCBI taxonomy): Eukaryota > Metazoa > Chordata > Actinopteri > Istiophoriformes > Xiphiidae > Xiphias > Xiphias gladius. The sequence continues at coordinate 12,175,790 of NC_053413.1, forward strand.
AGTCAGCACATTTTTTTAATAACATGTTTTATTCTCAGTCGTTAATTTTGCTTTATCAACTGTGTGTCTTTGCAGTCAATTAAAAACATACAGTTTCTTTAAAACATATAAATGATGGCCTGGAAAAGAGGTTCGTCATCAATCAGCGATCCCAAATCCAAGCTTTAAAACACCCTTCAGATAGCTCTGGATGAAGTTAGAGATACTCCTTCCATGTTAATTCTGCGTTTTGTAGTGTAGAGTCCATGAAATGTGTGGCAATATTAGTTTTATTTCAAGTAACTTTGTGTGAAATGCATCTTGCTACATTGTGCTTGATTGTTTCACAATGTGGTGGGTATCACGTCAATGAAATCGTTTAGTTTGGGAACTTTTGGCAACTTTCTCTTAAAGCCTGAGATAGACACCTGAGAGTAAAATCTGTTAAGTAATCATGATGCACATCTTGGAGTTGTTGATGGACAAGCTATGAGAGATTTATTCTGTGGAGTCATACAAAGTTTGTCTGAACTTTTACTACTGTATTGATGTGATCTGGAATCAGCACTGTACCACAGTAAGAAAAACATTCTGAAATCTCTCATGGTTACATTTTGTTCACACCCTTCCCATTTTCAGTGAAAATCTGTTTTAAGTCTCTTATTGAAGCCATAGTGCTCGCAGGTTGGAGTACTGAAGTTTGAAGGTGACCCACTTCTCCCAGTTTAGCCCGTGTCTGTGTCTCTACCCTCAGGCCATCTTGCTTTATTCCAGGCTTTAACCTGCATGCTGTCCTCAAGGAGCAAGTGTGTTACAAATGAGAAGAGGGTGTGAAGGATTCTATTTAAGACGAGTCTTCACGTTGATATGTATCTTCTTTTAATGGTATATACTTTTGAATCCAACTTGGATGGGTTTTTTTTAAATTATAAATCAATTTGTCATAGTAATCCAGCAGAGGAAGTCTAAGAGCTGCATGGGGAAAAAAAAGCATTTTAACAAAAAGGAATTTATCCTCATGTGTACTTCAAGTTTGTGATGTCACATCTCACATTATGTTCAGTAAAGCTGTTATCTTTAATGAGTCTGGATGGTTTTACAGAAACACAGAACAATGATCACCCAGCTAACTCAGTCAGACTGATTCAGCTGAAACATTACATTGTTGAAGTGGAAATCCCATGAAAAAAAGGCTTAGTAGTAAGCATCTTTTTCCAAGTCAATGTATAATAAATGTAGTGTTGTGTTTTCATAGAATATTTTCCATTGTTGACCTATTGATTTGTAATGAGACGTACTGTCTTGCCAGTGTGTAGATAATGTGGAGACAAACTGCTTGCAGTTCCCCCATCCCCCTCCTTGCCGAGAGAGAGGGGACCCCCACCTCTTTATATCTGTGTCCTTGTATGTGCTCATGCACATTCATATGAATGTACATGGATCTGGGTTAAAGCTTAAGTGTATGCAACAGTGTGTGAGTGCGTGCATGCATGTGTGCTCACACATATGTATGTGTTAGAGGGCGAACCCGCCCTCCTTGTTTTTACATCTACTGCAATAGAACATCTCTGCCTGGCTTTGCTATTGGTTGCTACGGTAACAAAGGCACAGAGTGGAGTGGCTGCTGCAGCTAAACAGAGAATGAGAGACAGAGGGAAAGACAGTGATAGAGAGAGAGAAAGATTTAACCTGTAGACCTAATCGCAACGATAGATTCAACCCAACGCATCAGAGAACACAGTTCAGATACAGTGACAAGTGAAATGTCAACACCACAGTTGACAGTTCAAGGCTCAAGCATCTCAACAACAGCAGCTTGGATTACGCAGCATTGGCATTGGGTTTGGTTAGGTGTGGTTTGGTTTGGTGTGTCTGTGCCTTCAGACAGACTGCTGAGGCCATTTGTATTTACTGTATGTCACAGTGCTTCTTCGTGGTCAGTAAATGCTCCTCAGTGTGAAAAGGCATGGGGTCCTTTATTCTATCTCTGTTTAGGAGGTTGAGAGTGTATTGATCTTTCTAAGCACTTTTAATTGTTGATATGCCTAGTGCAAATATGAGCATCTTCAATATACAGTAAAGATCACTGAAGCATTTTAGGATTCGTTCATGGGTAAATATTATGGGTTTTTTTTTAAACGAAACACTTCATTTAAAACTATACAATAGTTTATAAAAACCCAATTTTGTCACCATATGGCTCACACACATGGTTCATAGGATCTGATCCTGTTTGAACCAGTTACACACTGCTGTGCTCAATCCAAAAATACTTTCAACATTTTTACTTTTCTAATGATGTAGTCTGGGTTTGATTTTTTTGTGAGATATTGTTAGTGTAAAGTACATGAATATATTGACCAAATACAACACACAACACTAGTACTGCACACTGATGAAAATGAGGGGAGATCATCAACCTTCCACTGCCATACCAAAAAAACTACTCAGTGGGGTTAAAGAGGGGAGAGTATGGTGGGTGGTATTGGAGTGTCAATAGTATACCCGCTGAGGTTGAGCTGAAAAGTCTGTCCAGCCTCTCTAAATGTCATCCCAGGGTGTACAACATAGTCAACCAATGTTGCTCTAATCTCATCTGATATATCTGGTCCTCATCATCTTTGTCCACGTCCTCCTTCAGGTCTGCCACTACATCTTCTTCTACCTCTTCCTCTCCCTACCACTCTTCCTCCGCTGGCTCCCTCTCTCATCCGCAACTATCTCTCTTCCGCTTCCTCATACTGCAACATTGCCTTCCATGTTTGCTGAAGACGGGTAAACTCGCCTGTTGCCCTTTTGTAGTGCTTACACCTGATTGGTGAGTTTACAATTAAGCACCTAAGTGTCTGCACACCTGACGGCCATGTTTGATCAATTAGTTCATAGGTGTGGTATTTTGAAAGTGACATCATGTTAGAGTTCTGTGTCTAAAAAAAAGTGTGTTTTGCAAAAGGTATGAGGCTGAGAATGTGCTCAGAGTTGTGTAGATCTGGGCTGAGATTTGGCTCCTTGAGTGTCAGGTTTCACTAACAGTGTATTATTCTTAGTTTTAGTGTGTAAGTAATGGTAAAAAATGTAAATAGATAATCATTCAATGGGTATCTTTCACATAGCTTGCTGGTGTACTAGGGGTTGCATAGAAATTCCCCTGTCATTCCTGTCAGATCAGCTTTGGCAGGTGAACAACAGCACACTGGAGAAAAATACTGTATAAAATGGAGCTCAGTCTCGGCCAATGAGGACAAAACATATGGACAAACTGATAAGAGGTGAGAGCAGGTGATTTTGCTTCTTCAGATGACCTGCTGATTGGTTAATGATGTGAGTGTTAGCAGGTGACTCGCTAATGGGTTGTCTGATGAGCCTAGATTACATTGTATGGTTGTCGCCATCATTACATGTGTCCCATGATAACCGTGTCAGTGTCGCACCAATTAAACCTATCTCACCAACATGATCTGACACAAATAGAATAACACCCTTTCTTTTTTCCACTCGCTCATCTCTCTTCCCTTGATTTCCTGATACTCTTTCTGTCACCAGCGGTCTCTTTTTTATAGCTTTCTGAGATGGAAGTCTTGTCCTCTTTTTTTTGCCTTTTACTCAAACCATCCATGTATTTTGTCTTTCATCTTCTCTCTTCTGTTTTTTCTGCTCAGCAGGGAAATCTTAGAACGCTTGATAACCAAACGTCAAAGCGCTGCCCCGAACCTCTTTTTATAGCTCAGAGCGTTAAAAATACTGCATTTGTTATGGCATTGGCCAGCAGCTGAGCTCTAATATGCTGGCCTTGGCCCAGACCTGATGGTTTATCTTATGGATCAATAACCTTAATCAATATGCACTCCGATGAGGAGGGTTCATCAATGATTGGCTGCAGGGTTTAAGTATGTTGTATGTGTTTTTTCTGTCTTTATTCACAGGATTTTTTACTAGATTCCCCACATGTAATAGCCAGAACTAAGCTATATATCATTATTTTCAGAATAAGTTGAGCAATTTGCATGTGAGTTGTACTATACACATTTTAGGACAGTTTTTATGCAACAAAATAGTTTTATGCAATATCAAATTGATTATATTATATAACATTTATTGTCTGTATGTACACAGGGTAAATATCTGTATATGAATATATACATAAGAACCATGTTGATTGGACTTTCTGAGTCAAAAAATATTTAGAAAAGTCCAACTTACGTATATTTTGCTAGAGATTCAGTGAAATATGCTGTGAGATACAACTTGAGTCCCTTTTTAGCCCATATTCTTTTCTATTTTGGCTACTTGGCAACATGAAACATATGCTGTATTAGTTATAGCAGTCCCTTTTTACAATACACCCCTGGGTGTACAGCCAACCCGCACTAGATTATTTTGACACTAAAGAAAACTTTAGTTTAGAACATGATGATTCTCAGGCAGTTTCTGGAGTTGCGCGGAGCATCTTATTTCTTTGATTTCTAAGCCTGTTTATGGCCACTTCGTAATGGACACATAGATAATCATATACTCGGGAAGTGTAGGTCACAGTGATTGTAAAAATATATGTATTATGTCTGTGTGTTCAGATTTGACTGAGTTATAAACTCTGAGAAGAAGGAGTGCGTCACTCTTTGGCAAGCAATTAATGTGACAAAGTTAGTCCGTAACCAAATGATTGCTAATCTCCCTAGAAACACCCTTTATTTAATTGCATCCATCTTTTCAGTCCACACAAGGAAACAGAATTTCATTTCAATTTTGGTTTAAGCAACAAATTTGGATCCCTCTCATGAAAAGACCATAATGAAATGAGAATGACCCTAAGCCTGGCTCAATCAGTTTTACTCTAGGGAATTTCAATAGAGAATCAGATGAAACAACGCCACCCCTCCCTGCGCACACATAGACCCCACATACACACCCCTCAGGGCTCCTCCGATGCACCTGAGATGTGAAACCTGCAATCCCTGGGCTAGAATTTCATTTGAAGTGGCCCCCAGAGTATAGTCTGCAGCCCACATTGCCTCACTGATGTCTTCAAACAGCTCGCCACTCAAATTGACGCACATTCTGAAGTGTTGGCAACACAGGTGAATGTGCCTATGTATATGAGTATGTGTGTGCGTTACATCTGGTTGCATCTGCGTGCTTTAAATAACAGCTGTCATCACCTTAGCAACTAACACATCTACCTTTCAACCTGGTGTTCTATCTCTGAAAACAGTCGGAGGGTTTTTATCCTGGAACAGACAAGCTGAGAGATAGAAAGAAAGAGAAATGAATGGAGGAGTTGGGTGATGGAGGTAGAGAGACAGAGGGTGAAAGGAAATAAGCGGGGGTTGGGGGAAATGTGGAACATGGCATTCAGGTTGATTTGATGTGAACAGCATTCATATTGCCCACATCTTCTTCCTCAATTTCTCACCTTTCTTTGCATTGTGTTCCACAAAACATGAGTACTCCACCCTTTTTTGCTTTCCTCATTTGTCTTGTCTTCTCTTTTCTTCCCTTTATATCTCCTCTTCCCTTTCAAAGTATTCTCAAATCAAAGACAATTAGTTCTGCCACGCAAGCTGTGTAGATGAGCCACAGGCATTTTGAGTAAATGCATTATAAAGATTCAGCATTTAAACATGTGTTTGATGGTCTTGCTGCCACAATTTATGTCTGGCAGTTACTTATGTGCTGCATTGTTATTCCACTGCTTTGGTTTTCTCTGTGCAAGAGATGCTGATGTATAGCATATGGGCTTTATTTTACTGTTTGACCCCTTTATGTGGGTTTTTAGCCAGACTAGCAGTATGGCTCCATGAAAGGCAAGGTCTGTTGGTTGGTCCATCATTTTGGTCCACACCGAGATATCTCAACAATTACAGGCCAATTAATTGCCATGAAATTTTGTACAAACATTGATAGTGCCCAGATAACATATCCTACTGATTTTGGTGATTCCCTGACTTTTACTCCACCATCAGGTCAAAATTTCTCTTTGTCCACAACTTTGGTTTATGACCAAATACGCTAAAAACTAATGGCATTCCCATCAGCCAGAGCTGTACTTTGTGTTTAGTGGTAATTAGCAAATGTTAGCATTCTAACAGGCTAAACTAAGATGGTAAATATGGTAAACATGATACCCGCTAAACATCATCATGTTATCACTGTCATTGTAAGCATGTTAGCATGCTGATTTTAGCATTGATCTCTGCCTAATTATAGCTTCACAGATCTGCTAGCATGACTGTGCATGTTTTGTTCATGTTTTTGTGTTGGTGTGTGTGTGTGTGTGTGTGTGTGTGTGTGTGTGTGTGTGTGTGTGTGTGTGCACGTCTTAGACAGTATGACCCTTTTGTTGCCTCTTAACTTTTAAAGACCAAAATCTATTTCCTCACCTTTTACTTGCTCATGATTTAGGGCATTCTTGACTTTTGACCTATAGACGGACATTGTCCAGCTTATCCGAGTCACTCCCTTCATCTCTCCTTTCTCTGCTCTCACTCCGGGTTCTATAAAGACCAGGTCCTTCCCCTTTTGGGGCTAAATACCAGTAATATAGTTACCATATGTCCATATAGAAACACAATCAGTGAAAGGAACATTACCACCCAAAGTGGCTTTGTAATCCTGTGAATGTTTTGTCTCTCATTGTGTTATATGGCTGTGAGAATCCCCTTCAATTCAAACTGTTTGACAATGGAATGACATTTCTGACAATAGATCCCCATTACACCACTAAAGCAGACAATACAAACACATTAGCTCCCTGCTGAAGCCAGGTTGGTGGCAGCAGTCACTCTGCTGCACTGCTGACCCTCTTCTCACACACGCGCAAGTGCGCGCGCGCACACACACACACACACACACACACACACACACACACACACACACACACACACACACACATACATACAGAAACCTGTTGGAATTCCTCTGTGGTGAGAAATTTATTGAAATGTCAACACACACTCTCACATGCACCCTCGCCCATTCACACACACAGACATATACAGTGTGCAACAATTAAATTTTTCTCCCCAATCTCTCTTTGTTAACAGTGCATGTGTGCTGCTGCCATGGCGACCGTGGCTCCTCCCCTCACATTTCTTCTCCTGCTGCTTCAAATGGCTGATGGCTCATTCCCAGAGGAGCCCAGTCCACTCAGCTATGTCCCCATAGAGGGTACGTGTCCTTCCCACTGTGTGTGTGTGTGTGTGTGTGTGTGTGTGTGTGTGTGTGTGTGTGTGTGTGTGTGTGTGTGTGTGTGTGTGTGTGTGTGTGTGTGTGTGTGTCTGTGTGTGTATGTACGCATGTGTGTGCATGAGTGTATGTGCAGCATTGATGAATGGCTCCATGGTAGATTTGGAAATCAGGAGGTCAAGGGTCAGAGCCTTGGTGTGGAGCTGCTTTTGTAGGGTTTTTAGCCATGCTGGCAGCATGGCTCTCTTCCTTAGAGAGACTTCACTCTGTCTCTCTGTGGCAGTATAGTAGATTAATAAATATGAGAAAGAAAGAAAGAAAGAAAGATTATTATACTGTAGATGTTGAGAGGTGCAGGAAGAAGAAAAAGTGGTTGGCGGTTTGGATGGGGCAATACAGAAGACAAGCGAGAAGGCTGAGGGGTGGAAGAGAGAAGGGGAGGAGACAGGTGGAGATGGATCGCTACATATTCTCTCCCCTGTCGTCAAGGGCAATGAGACGTTTTCCCAATCTGTCTCCTGATGATGAGGGCTCCCTGTGGAGACTGTTCTCCTCTTAAAAACTTTCTAATAGTCTGATACTGCCACTTCCTCTCCCCATCTTATCTGTACTTTTCATTTATCTGAAATGTCGAAAAATTATTTTTTTCAAAACAAAATAATAACAAAAGGAATTGCACAGTTTTTCTCATTATGGAGCTGCATGCATCAACAGGAGCAAAAACACTAAGAGGGTAAAAGTGTTTCAGTCTGCTGTAACTGCTACACCTTTCCTCTCTGCCCATTGTCTTTGTTTTCCTAAACAAAAGCATCAAGAATGAGTGAAGACACTATTAAAGTGAAGGTTACGGGAGCAGTTTTATGTCCTGTCTGAGTTCAATGGTTAAATATAGATGGAAAAAGTGCTCTCTCTGTCCTCAGCTGTCAAAGTATCCTTGAGCAAGACACTTAATTTCTCGATGTTGTAGTGAGCCCTTCATTCTCTGTGTCTATCTGTGTGTTCATGTCAGTGGTGAGGAGGTATCCAGTGTTCCTGGGCAGAGCTCATCGTTCAGCTCAGAGACAGGAGCTGCACATTCAGACGGTCCTCCAAGTCAACCGTACGCTGTACATCGGAGCCAGGTAACCAACGGCAACCGCCTCCAACTGTGTGTTACTGACGTGTTCGCATAATATCCTTTTGCTTTCATTTGATGCCACAGCCCCCATCTGCTGTCACTCTGCAGAAGACATTTTCAGTTTGTTCTACCGAGGCTGTATTCAATCTTGTTTGTTAAATGTCAAGTGAAAGCTATTTGTTCACGTCAATCTTACACACAATACATGGAAAATAAGAATAGCCTTGTACCAGTGGTATGCAAATAGTGGTTTCTGGGCCAAATCTCGCCCTCCAACAAAAATATTTGGGGATGAAAGCTAAAGTTTTCACTTTCATAGTGTACATCAGATCTTTTACATGAAATCTCCTTTACATAACAATGTAAATACAACGCTCATTCAAATCCCAATAACTATGACCTCCAAACATCTAATTATACTGACCCATGTGAGGAGTGAGGCATGCAAACCTGGACTATGGTGCCTGAAGTGAAGATTAATAAATTTACGTAATGAATAACATAAATAAATAATATAATCCACCTCATTTGAATTAAACATTTCAAGATTCAGACGCTGTTTTAATAATGTGGCTTTAGCCTTATTGACCAGTACAGATTTGTGTCACAAAAAAACACCATCAGGTGTCATTCTAGCAGAAATGGCATGCTGGTGAAAATTTTTTTAAAGCAACAAGAGCACTACTTTTATTCAGCCATAAATGAAGCAGACCACTGTGTAGTGCAACACAGATGATACATTAACATATATTTCTGCCAAATGAGTATTAAAATAAACCTCTTGTCTGTTAGTCCTCACTTACTAATGGGAGAAACTTCTGCTGTTGGGAAAAAGCTTAAAACAAGGAATTTATAAATCAGTTTTATTCTAAAAGGAATTAAAAGAAAGAAAGAAAGAAAATATATTGTATATAACATCCACCACACCTGTAAAATGTTGCTGCCCTGTGAACAAAGCTGAAAAAAACTAGCCAATTGTAGACACTTTACACGTTGTTTATATTGTTGTTTATATTATATATTACATATCCCATCCTATTATATGATTTGTTGTGTGTTTTCATACTTTGTAGAGATGACTTGTACAGAGTGGAGCTGGATAACATGGCAGGTGATGAGATGTTCTACAGCAAGGTAAGACACCTTTTCTTGCACACACAGAAAACCAAACATGCACTATTAAACTTATAATGTACATGTGCACACATAGCAAACATATCCTGACTGTGGTTCATTTCTTTGGCAGAAACGGACATGGGAATCCAATAAAAACGACATTCGAGTGTGCCGGATGAAGGGCAAACATGAGGTATAGTGCTCGTACACAACACTCTGACTTTGAGATCCACTCACTGCATCAGCACTATCTAGACTATCACATGCATGGACAAACACAACAGCTGTCAGGAAAACCTTATTTCCTTTGGGTGCACAGGCATACGGTATTTACACAAATTTGATCTTGTTGATACAGAAGCAGCACATCGCTTAATCATGCTAGCTCAGTGAAACATTAACCAGGCTGAATGCTGTCCATGAGGCTTGAAAGCCATTTTCTTGCATACCTGCAATGTGCCAATTTTCTTCACAAATCTCATTCATAGCCTAGGTGGAAGATGACAATTACTGTGTGTTTGTATATAAATTGATGGTTGACAATGTTCTGAGATGTGAAGGGGATGTGATCAAATCTACAAAACAGAAAGATTTGGTGGGTTGGTGGCCTGGTTGACAGGGTGTAACCTAAAATATAAGCTTTATTGTACAAATGTAGCAGTCCCACCAGCAAAATCCAATTTAGGCAGACAAAGGGTGGAAAAAGAATAAGAGGCAACAGGAAACATTATAGAGCAAACTGAGCAGAGAGAGTGACACAGCCTCAGGGAGGAAACAGTAATTGAAATCAGTTGAGGAAGAGAGGTAAAGGTAGGGAAAGGATGTGTAGGCAGAGGAAAACTGGGGAAGACACAAATAAAGAGGATAAGACAGCTACCAGGTAGTAAGAAAGAGGCAGAGAGACAACAAAAGAAAAAGATGTGTTGCTACAAAGAACTCCAGATGAACGGAGAAAAGATTTAGGAACAAGAAAAGGAATTCAAGTTGTGATAAGGATAAAAAAGGAACAAAGACAGGAGGAGAAAGACTGGCCAGAGGTGGAAACGATGGCATGAGAAAGTGCGAGGAAAAAGGACAAAAGACAAAAAGGTGAATGATATTACCTAAAGTCCTCTAACTCAGATGAAGAGGTCAAATCATAAAGCTTATGCTAAATTACTATTGATGCCACTGTGAATCATTTGACACACAGCACTGCAGTTATTAGACCAGTCCTTTTCTGGCAATCCAAGAATAGACCTTTTCACAGCAAAGCAGACATTTAACTCGTTATAGCAATAAACTATATTTGAAAGGTAAAACTGTTTGCCTGTTCAGTGTTATTTAAACTAAAATTTTGGCCAGAAATAATGACAATACTGATTAGCCTCTGCAGTTCAAACACACATTGAAATACTATTAGCACTATTGTTAATTAGCATGCCAAGTAAGAGTGCTGCTTGTTAGCATTTTAGCAAACAGTAAAATGCTGTACAGATCAAATTTTATGCTAATTGCTCTACTGTCTACAGAAATTGCTAAAATTCCCTCAAACAAAACATAACTTTGTAATGCTTACTTTAAGCGTGTAGCTCTGAATTTAGCTCCTGATGAAGAAAGCTGGAGCTGCAGTAAAAAAATTTTATTACTAATCTACCTACATATAAATATTAGTATATTTTAATGGTTTTAACCTGATCTGACATTGTTTGAAAATACTGTCAAAAAGGAACTAAGGGGATACCAGTTTCATCAAGTTTCAGATTCACTGGTAGCGGCTTTAAACTTAAGTTCAATCAGCAGGACTGCTGTAAAGTCCCCATCCTATTGTGCCTCCAGATGGAGCGTGGTTGTGGGTGTTATTGCCTCTAAGGATTGTTTTAAGCTGCATTCTTCATACTCCACACTGGCAGTCTTCTTGCTCTGACTGGTAATTTGGAGCTTAGCCTTGGTTCAAAACCGCCTTTTTCACTTTGCCCCGTACCTTGTGATTTTCTCCTCAGCTTTAATAGTTTCCTTTGGTGTTTTTTTCTACAGGGAGAGTGCCGTAATTTCATCAAGGTTCTGCTCAGCCAGCATGGTGGCTTGTTTATATGTGGAACAAACGCCTTCAACCCACTGTGTGCCAACTACACTGTTAGTATCCATCTCTCTGTCAGCTGGTCTTCCTCTGTGTATCTGCCAGCTATATATATATATATATATATATATATATATATAAATTTTATAAATACTTTTTTTTTTTTTCCTGTTGCAGAGAGACACTCTAGAAATGGTGGGAGAGCCTGTCAGTGGGATGGCACGATGCCCATATGATCCACGACATGCCAATGTGGCTTTATTTGCAGGTAGCGTCTTGAGTTTGCACGTTACAACTGGAGAATTCAGGCTTTTTAGCAGACATCAGACTCAGCCGCCAGCTCCAGATATTGAAATGTCTGCGCCCTTGTATTTACCTTTACAAATGATTTATAGTCAGACCTCTCGCTGCATTGCTTGTTTGGTTTTAATCTTCCTGACCTTGTGCTATCTCTTCATCTGTGTCTTCCCCTTCTTCTTCTTCTTAATCTCCTTCTTTCCTTTCTCTGTGCATCTCTCTTGCTCTTAGATGGAAGTCTCTTTACTGGTACCGTGACAGACTTCCTGGCCATCGATGCGGTGATCTATCGAAGCCTCGGCGACAGCCCCGCCCTCCGCACAGTCAAGCACGATTCTAAATGGTTCAGAGGTACTTTTAGAAACAGACAAATTGAAAATGACCCAGAGCCAGACACCTTAAACAGACAATCAGGAAGCAAATAACAGAAACTATCTCCGTTACCTTAGCAGTAGTTAACTAAAAAAAAAAAATTGAACTGCTGTGGCTGTCTTTTCACGAGCAGCTCACAGGTGAATAAGATAATTTTGGGGAGCCAAATAATAAGCTACCTTCAGCGAAACCAGACGTGTTTTGGCCTACATTTCATAGATTTATTATAAGTGGAGTATGCTCAGACAGAGTGATGCATTGAGGTTAGTCAGACGCCACAGATTCAGGGTTTGAACTAGCATTCGATTGAATAGTTGAGCCTGTTCTCCATGGAGGGAAAAACAAACCGGGGCAGGTCAAAGCTGGAACAGTGCTGGATGAATAAATGATAAATAATGTGTATCCTCTTGTCCATGATGATAAATGAAACAGGACATGAATATTTAATGGGCAAGGCTTGTGTACAGCAGTGGTCCATGTTGATGTGACTGTTATTACAGCGCCATGTCTGGGACTGTGGAGCGCTAAGTTTGGCCTCAGGCACTGCCTCGCTACTGTTCTGTAGTGTGAGAGTGTGTGTTTGTCTAACTGTGTTTTTCTTATTATTTTTCAGAGCCTTACTTTGTGAGTGCCATGGAGTGGGGGCCTCATATTTATTTCTTCTTCAGAGAGATGGCCATGGAGTTTCATCATCTAGAGAAGGTGCTCGCTTCCCTCCTTTCTTTCTTTCCCTTTCTTCTCCTTTTATTCTGTTTTCCCTACATTTTACTAAACCTTGCCAGTTTTGTTCTAGGTGATGGTGTCCCGTGTGGCTCGTGTATGTAAGGCAGATCTGGGTGGCTCTCAGCGCGTCCTTGAGAAACAGTGGACAACCTTTCTAAAGGCACGGCTCAACTGCTCCGTCCCGGGAGACTCACACTTCTACTTCAACCTCTTACACGCCACAAGCAACATTATCCACATGCAGGGACGAGATGTCATCCTCGGCCTCTTCTCCACACCACCAAACAGGTACAGGGACTCACACAACAGCTACACAAACAAGCAGAAACACGATTCATTTCTCATCACTATCTTCTATGCTTTGTCTCTGGTAGCATCCCTGGTTCTGCGGTATGCGTGTTTGACATGCAGCAGCTCGCTCACGTCTTTGAGGGCCGGTTCAAAGAGCAGAAATCCCCGGAGTCTATTTGGACTCCTGTACCGGACGAAGCGGTGCCTAAACCAAGGTATTGTAATGCAAAGTGCCGAACTTCAGCAGAATACTGCAGAGCTGCTGTCCTGAGCATATCTCTCACATATAGTCTACTTAGTCCCCTGCTATAAGCTCCAACTGTCAATCCCACTGCAGCTTCACTACTATTCAGCAAATATTCTAATACAGCCCCCAGCAGCCAAAAAAACTCCTCTGGTTCTGGCTTTGTCTTGCTCTCTCTGGAATTCTGTCTCTTCTTTTCTATCTGTCTACTCTTCTGCCCTCACTTTCTCTTTTTGTTTCTTTCCCTGTCTGCAGACCAGGGGGATGTGCCGTGCAGGGATCCAGATTCAGCTCCTCTACCACGCTGCCAGACGAGGTGCTGAACTTTGTGAAGACCCACCCGCTGATGGATGAGACCGTTCCACTACTGGGACATAGACCCTGGGTGGTCAAGACTATGGGACGGTATGCAAAATGACTCAGTTGTTTGAGAGCACCCGTGTAGAACTTTTTATTGCATGAAAATGGGAAGCATGAGTGTGAATCATAACCTACAGGTAGGATAGGAAATTTACTTTGACATACTCTATTGATCTATATATCTAGGTACCAGCTGACATCCATGGTGGTAGACACAGAAGCTGGTCCCCATAAGAACCGTACAGTCTTGTTCCTGGGCTCAACCAGAGGGACAATCCTCAAGTTCCTAATGGTTCCCAGTGGAGACTCTGTCTCCCACAGCAGTGTGTTTCTGGAGGAGGTAGAGGGATTCAACCCAGAGAAGTGAGTAGGGGTCAAGAGATCTTTGTCCTTGATCTCCAAATTATGAATTAAATATTTTGGTATATTGCTTCAGATAGAGCAGGTCTAATTTGACCTGCCTAAAGCTGATAACTGGAGAACAGCAGTACTTTTCATCCCAGAACTATCTTGAATTATGATTTTATTAATACAATTACGGTTTTAAATAATTGATTTTTACATTTTTGAAGTGCAGCTTACAATTAAACCTATTCAGTTATTTTTTTGACCATATGCACATATACTGTATAATTTAAGAGATTGATTTTAAGGTTGCATCTAACAATTAATTTCATTATCTGTTAATCTGCTGATTACCTTTTGAAGCATGAGAACGTCTTTGCAACTTAGATTTAATTATTGTCTTCTGTTACTCTGTGTATTACAGTAAAAGATCTGATAATCAAAAAATAGTAGCAGAAAAATAGGAATGGTTGTTTATTCCACCGGCAGCTACTTCAGAAGAGTGTTAATGTCTTTCTATCACACAGCTCTGGCTCTGTGTAAACTCGGTGCTGGACTGGATAAAACTCCGGTCTGCTGATGTTGTGACTGTTGTGTAAGTGTTGGGGCACAGGAATGTCTGTCTTGTAGTACCAACAGATGAGCCCTTTGACCCTGTCAAAGATTTATTTGAGGCAAAAGAGAATACACTGACTTCCATCTGCTGGCTCTTTACCCTCTGCCTCCTGTCCTCACACCACTCTGTCTCACTGTCTCCAGGTGTGGGGAAGACTCTCCTCAGGCCCGTCAGCTCTTGTCTCTGTCGTTGGACCGTTCCAGCCACACTCTGCTGCTGGCCTTCCCCGCTTGTCTGGTCCGAGTGCCCACGTCTCGCTGCCACCTGCACTCCCGCTGCATGAAGTGAATGACACTTTTTGTCTTTGAGAGTATTTTCCATTCCCTCAATGTGTCTTTGGTTGATAATTAAGTCAGTTCAAATCTAGCAGTGGCCATTGGCCAAGGTAGTACTTACTGGTCAACTTCTCTTTTGTTTCTGCTGTCGGCCTCGAAAGGAGTATTTAACTTGACAGGCCTCAAGATTGTGATTTATTTTGAATACCAAAAAGGCATTTGTTTATTACTGCACACATAGGGACAATGTTCAAAAAAAGAACACTGCACTGTGAACCTGATTATGAGAAGCCATATATCACACTGGATACAGGAAACTGTGAACAAGTAGCAGCTCTATACAATATGTGACTGCTGTTTATGATGATGAATACCAGTAGCGATTTATCGGTTCACAGATTTTCCACGTTACAAGTGTAATATTATAGAGCATATGACTAATCAATCTCATGAGTCCATAGGAACAAACAGTATTTCCTACTTTAGGATTATAGGGGTCCACTATATTTAACTATGTACCTTGCTAGACAGCTAGCCAGTAAGAAAGCCAACTTCCATGCTAAATTCATAGTTGTAGCTCTTGTTCCCTTGTTTGAAAGGTAACTTTATCTAAGTTTCCCTGGGAGAGTTCCCTGCTAAAATGATCAAATTGGCCACTGTGAGAATAAGGGCAGTACTAAGTATTTCTTAATGTTCGTGTGCGTGTGTGTGTGTGTGTGTGTGTGTGTGTGTGTGTGTGTGTGTGTGTGTGTGTGTGTGTGTGTGTGTGTGTGTGTGTGTGTGTGCGTGTGTGTGTTTGTGTGTGTGCAGGAGCTGTCTAGCCTCCAGGGATCCTTACTGTGGCTGGACCAGAGGCAGCACCTGCTCTTTCCTTAGACCAGGCACAAGGTGACGACAACACACATACACACACACCTGCAAAGAGTTTTCTACCTCTGCGGACCTGTTGTCTGCAAAGTCACTACAAGTTCTGTGGGGAGAGTTTTGTTGGCAAAGTTGCAGCATTCCTGTATGTTTTACATGGAAATGTCTGGCGACTAAGCTAATGTGAAATTGGTATTTCACTTTAACATAAAATAAGGAGAATGAATGCTATAAAACCGTGACAGAGTGTTCTTGTAGTTCAAGCCCCTGTGTCTGCAAACATCATCCAAATGTTAGACTTGGAATGAGGTATATGGACATGGTTATACATGTAAGAAGACTAAAGAATAAAGTACGACACTTGTTACCCAGAAACTGAAGTCAGACTCAAGCACACTCTGGTAAATATTCAATTGTTACTTAATAGAAGTCATCATTATTTTGACCAACTTAGCGAGATTGGTTAACTCTAATACGCTTCAGTATTATAACATATTCTTTCCATTTTCCATATTCTTTTTATAAGCTCATTAGTCCCTTTCTGTGTTCAGCATCTGTATCAAATGCAAACATTAACGTTGAACGTTTAGTGTCACATTTCCTACGTTCAGCTCCCATCACTACCTGTATAGCTGACCCTGACCTCTGACCAGCATTCAAGCAAAGGGAGAAAATCAATCATGGGATCAATAGCGTATCCCATTACACTGGATGACACATCAATATGTGCTGTATCAATTTAATCGATTACTACCCCCAAATGCCCCCATGAATGTATATATGCAAAAGTGAGCATGTTCTTATAAAGAAATGTATTTTTACATTCATGAGTTATTTTCAGTCAGGCCTAACTAAGTTTTCTCTAAGTGTATATAGTGAATTGAGAGCACTATAATTTTGTATATGAAGCGAAACATTGAAGTCTCTGATGAGTTAACCTGTGATCTCTTTGTGGCTGCAGATTGCCTTTTCAACAAGATGTGGAATATGGAAACACCACCTCCCATCTAGGGGACTGCGATGGTAGGTTGCAGCACTATGACATGGATGCTTTTGGCTGTGCACAGTGGACTGAGGGGAGGCACCACCTAGTGGCTCAATCCCTCATTACACGTGTCTACTTGTCACTGAACACTTTGTTCTGAAAAAAAAAAAAAACTCTCATACTACCATGTGGGAAAATATTTGTGACAATTTCTGTAATTTAGCACATTTTAAGTATCTGAGGTGTAATGTGATTTCCTCCACAGCTTAGGTAGAGCCATTCAAACTTGATATTAGCAACATGGAGTGTTTTGGTGTCTTTGTCAGAGCCAAATCAGGAGGGAATAGAACTGGGATTTTGGTTCCAGCCTCGCTTTCTACAGGTCAAAACGCTCCCAGTGTGAGACAGTTTAATTAGGGAGGATGTGAAAGAGGTGTAACTGCTGGTAAACGATACAAAACTGCAGAATGGCAAATGCAACATCCTCCTGCGTGCAAGGCTTTGTTCTTTCAAAGATGGACAGAGGGGAATGGCTGAGGGTAGCTGGTAAACAAGCTGGAAATAGCTTAGCAGAAAATACTGATGTCACTTCTGTTGAGAGGCTCAGATGTCACTGCAGTGCCACAGAGGACCTCTTTGAACCTCACTCTGAATTTCACAAAGTCAGTGGAAACCAAAAAGAGTCATTTCCTTTCCAGCAGATTCTTTCTGAACTGCTCCGCCTGTTTTAGACCAGTTTCAAAGTCATAAAATCCATTTGGCCGGATCTTTATTTCCAAAAAGACCTTAACAAAAGTAGTACATAGCACATTCCAAGCCTTCATCACACTCATTTGTTTTAAACTGATATATTGGCTTCTAGTGTGTATCCCACACTTAGAAACTGATAACAGTAGGAGTCAGTGATGCCAGCCTGCAAACCTGACAAACTCTAATCTGAGCGGTGAAAGCACAGGAGAGGCCGAGCCAGAGACAGGCATGTGCTGCTGTGTCTGCAGATGGGAGTGATTAGAGCTGGGTGGAAACACTGAGGTAATGGTATGCTGCGAGGAGAGACTCTCCGACCAGACTGCAGGATGGAAAGTGTGAGGAGAGGAGAGTCAGCTGCTGTGTTCTGAGTTGTCCTGATGACAAGTGCAGGCCTCTCTGAACCTGGAGCCTGTGGAGCCTCAAGGCCAGACTGGAGAGAAGCTCCTTTTAAACATAATCACCACAGAAAATAATCGTACAATGCCGAACACGATCACCAATTATGAGTGTTATTGTAGTTATTGATTTATTATGATACATTATATCTTGTGAGGGGAAAAGTACTAAGTAGAAGCAGCAAAATGGCTCTATATGTAATAATGATAGTAATTTTAAACTGCACCCTGTGGACAGACATTGAGAGAGGATGTCCATTGTGCTTTTCTACTAAATGTCATCCTCATAATTGTGTCTCTTAATCTTCAGGAATTCTGCAGCAGAGTTTGCTGATTGAACCAGAGAGCCTCGTTTCCCTCAACCTGCTTGTGGCATCTGCAGTCTCTGCGTTCACTATCGGGGCGGCGCTCTCCGGCCTCGCAGTTTGCTGGATCATGGCCCACAAGCCTGCCAACCGTCGCCACGGCAACACCTCCCAGTCCTCTATCCAGCGACGTGAAAGAGGCCTACTAAGTAACGGCAGCGGGATGGGAGGTTCTGTCCTGAGCGTAACACGGCAGGGAGGTGGGGAGCGCCCCTGCTCTCAGGGTGGGGAAACCCTCTTCGTCATGCCCAATGGCTGGGTGAAGTCAGGAGAGCTCGACCCGGGTTTCCTCCCCACCCCAGAGCACACGCCCCAGCAGAAACGCAGAGGCCTGCGACTGTCTGACTCAAACTCTGGAGGGTGGGACACCAGCCAGACGTACCTGGGGGGAGGTTCTGTGGGTCTGGGTTCACCCTGCCGCATGCCCCCCTCCGTCTACCTGACCACCAGACTGTTTCAGCAGGGGGGTGGTGGGAGACACAGTGGTGAGGGCCGAGGGAATGACACGCCACGCCAGCACTATGTTTGCCTGAGCAAGCAAGAAAAAGGAGGGAAAGGGACGCCCAAAGCCCCGCTCAGGAAGTCCGCAGGAGAATATGTATACCCCATGACCCCCCAGGACTCGCCGGAGCGTCGGAGAGTGGTCTCAGCACCCAGCGCCCCCATGGAGTATGGAGAGCCGCTGCCTTTGCGCTGGCCAGCCCAGGAAGGATACATCCTCAGCAGCCACGGCATGGTCCCAGTCCCCATGCCTCCCCCCTCCATGCCCGCTCCCAGTGGCCAGTCATATGTGTCCCAGCAACATACCCCCGGGCTGAGTAGGGCTCTGCTGAGAGGGGCCCTGGAGCGAGGGGAGCTGGGCGAGCTGGTGGATCTCAGCCAGCTGATGAGTAAGAAGAACTGCAGTGATAGGACTCAGGCTGGCCAGTGACTGTTGAGGAAATGAAGGGGACAAGATTCTTTCCATGTCCAGAGCCTTCTGTTCTACATAGATTTCTCTTTCCTCCTCATTGTGTCTATCGCTCTCTCCCTTCCCTACATCTTTATTTCATTGTCATTCAGCCCCTCTGATCTCCACTGTCAGTATCTCAGGCACCCCGACCCCCCCAGCCCCCATCCCCCTTGACGAGCCTCTCCTTACGACTGGCTGCTGGGTACGCCGCTCATATCCTGGCTCACACCAATTGGTCAGATGGACTGGGGGTTGTTGCTGTGTCTGCATTGCAGAGTTGCGTCTCTCTTCCTGCTGCTCAGCAGCAGCAGGACGAGAGAGGAGAAAGGATGGAGAGGAAAGAAAGAAAGCAGAATGGGGGGCAGAGAGGATGTGGAAAAAGATGGACACGGCACTTAGAAGCTGCCTTCTCTGTGCAGATTAACTGAGGTTGCAGAACCTGTCGAGTACTGCTGCAGGAGTGGGATGCTTTTTCCCTGTTGAATGACATAAACAAGACTGCCCCCCATCTGTTCCCCACTATAGTGCCTGTTGGTCTGATTGCCGACTAGGTACTTGAAGTGAAATTGCAAATTTTGAACGTCATAAACGGATACCTTCCTGAATATCTGAAGCTATAGGTGACTCATCCGACAAAAACTGAAGTCATTCTGACTATAAACATAAATCTAATGGATGAAGAGGTGACACCCGTCCCATTCATATATGTATTTGTATATGTGGGTATTTAGTATTCCATGTATACGAGAGGGAGGACGTGTGTGCCAAATGCCTCTAACATGTCTCATAGGAATATGAGACCGTAACTCACGTCTTTGGAGAGCTGAGTGCAGGACTGAAATGCCAGCACTATTTTTGCCAACCGCATGGTCTCTGTAATTATGGCATCACAACCATCCATCACTCTATTTGTTTGCCTCCTTCCACTCCACGTACTCTTTAATGACTAGTAATTCCACAAGGACGTCGGGAGAGGTTGTGCTACAACACTGGACTGACAGAAAAATTACAGCAGGACAGAAAGATAGACAGGAAAGAAGGGAGAGTTGTTGTTGAGAATTTTAAGTAAACACACTGCAATATATGAACACCTTGTCCTTCACTGTCACCTTAAGGTTTTTCTGCACAAATACACACATTCATTAATGCTGCATTAGAGAACACAGCCCGGTTTTAATGGGTAAAATTTTCCCTTAAGCCTACAGTGGGTCAAGGTCCCATAGACGTGATACAGAAAAAATTGACAGTAACAGTGGTGATGACTGAAAACCTCTGGTGTTACTCCGAGCCAATAGGGGTAATGGAAATGTTCCCAACAAGCAAATGGGACTATATATTCAGCTCATCAAAGTGCCCAGTTCCAGCAAATGGTGTGATCAAGACAACACGGTGTGTTAGCGAGGAGATGGAAGTCATAAAAAGAGACAAGATAAGGAAGACAAAAGCAGAAAGAAAAGGCAACTTGATGAAATGAGGTGCTACACCAACAACCATAGAAAATGATGAAAATATGTTTTGTTAGCTGACCAGATGACTTGATATTCACTCTCAGTTCCAGTCAGTAGAGTGAACGCTGGTTTGTGCCGACCTTATAGGGAGCAGTAATATATGGTTTATCTGTACATAGTAAACTTTAATTTAGATGAAATGATAGTTTAAGACAAACAACTCCAAAAAATAATATCAGGCATTGGCTTGCAAACAAAAATAAAGAGTCATGTCATTTTAGCTGTGTATCTGTTTTCATGGAAGTTTCATATCAACCTGCTCCAAGACTGAAATCACAGAGACACTATTATTACCACTGTCTTTTTTTTACATCTGTATGCCAAACCCAGTTTATGAATGATTTACCGATGCCTGATTACTGAAGCAAAAAAACTGAGAGAAACTTGTTTCAAAGTGCCATGAAGAAGAGCATTTCAGTCAGCAGTGCACCTATGTTATGTACTGTGATGTCGGAGAACTCAATTATTGCAGTATACTTGTGAAATGTATGCCTTTGACCTTACATGCTGAATGTTTTGCTTTTTCATTAAGATGTTGGCTTGAACTGTTGAAATCGTTCTTTCAGCTCCCTCAGTCAGACGCTGCTGATGCTGAATGCTACCAACACTGTTTGAGGGTCTGTTTATAAACTATTTTGACACATCGTACCAAACTTATATACTGTAAATATGTAAGAATAAATACAGACATTTTGTCATGCCTTTTATGATTATACTGTAATGTATTCACTTAAACAGTGACATGAACTGTCTTTATTCCAGATTATCTGATATGTAATAATAATGATTCATAAGTAGTTCATAAGCAAACCTTCAAATGGACTGAACTGCTGTGAGGGAACATCATGTGTCTCGTTTTTTGTCTTTTTCTGTAGTCTAGTGACTCTCTGTCTGTCATTGCCAACCAGCTGCCATGCTGGAGGATCTTGAAAGTACTTGTCAGCATTCTGAGTGAATGAATGTACCCATTTAATTTCTGTTTATTTTCATTCCACTGTGCAGTAATAAGGAAAAGCACATTTTTTTGCATTCTGAAAAGGAGCTGTTCTGTATCATTTGTGAATAGTGTAAATAATCATGCTGATGGTATAGTGTATCAGTTTGGTTTTGGGGGGGATCATCCAAGCTCTTCTGAGACAAGACTGTGTTTAAAGTGTGAGGTTTTTGTTTTTGTTTTTTTTGGGGGGGTGGGGTTTCAGTGACAATGCTGTGAATAAGATGTATGTACAGTATTTACGTGATTTTGGCTGACTGCTGAGTTCAGCTGTTTCCTTCCTGTTATTAGAGTAGAGTTGCAGGCCTGACCTCAGCCAGAACTGAGCCGTCTCATTTGACTGATGCCTGCTGAGTTTTTGCAGTTGCTAAGATACTGCTGTTATATTAACCATCAATCTTTGAAGTACTGCTATTAAATGGCATTGTACAATTGACTGCTAATGTTGTTGCGTGTGATTCTGAATGCACAAATTGAAATAAATGCATATCATTATACACGTGCCCACGCATATACACACATTTACAAATGCAACTCTGCAGCTTCACAACATTCTGGAGTAATGTGTATATCGTTACTGCAGCTTGAGAAATATTTTTTCATCAGATTGGCAGGCTGAAGCTTCACACCAGGCAGCTCCACAGCAGAGGGACAGCGGAAAATCTTTAAAGCTTTTACTTTTCTCGCCACAAGAGGGAGCTGGACACTGGCCCTCATTTATCTGGCCCCTGTGAGGGAGTGAAAAGAATGAACTCCCATGGGTGCCTGTGCATTGATTGGACATAGTCTGTCTGTGCAGTTAAGCTCGACACAGACTGTTGTTTTGTTGAGAGGTCTGGAGCAGAGATGAGATTATTCCTTGTTCTCTGCTTTGATATAACGCTTTGAACATCATACAGAGAGCAATAAGGTCAACAAAAGGTTGAGTGAGTCAGATAACAGGTATTTATATCCCAAACACACACACACACACACATACTCATGCACACCTCTTAGGCAGCTGAAGAGTTCATATAGCAACTAGACGGTTTAGGCCAAGCCAGATGTACATGTTTACATTCTGTAAATACTGACATAATGAACAATACTTTAAAAATAAATACCTACATTAACAAATTAACTGTACACTTAACCAACTGGGAACTTAGCAGTCACATAAAACCAGGTGAAAAGTTTATATTTTACATTAGCATTACACATAGCCTACATTTTCGAAGAATAAATCATTGCAATCAGTCAGCCAGCTACTTACAGGATGCTGCTAATTTAAAGGGGTACTCCAGCATTTTTTGTGTTGCATTTCCATAAAATTGGAGATCTCAAAAAAGAAAAAATAATTGTAAAAAATAATTAAAAATGCTCAAAATCAAAGCGGCAGAGGTCAATGTATCCTGAATTTTAGTCCCTAGAATGTATCAAGCTCCAAAAACTCAACAGCATTTTTCACTAGACCTTCCCTGTCACCTCAAAGACCACCTCTTTTGAACCACACATCCCGAACTTGTAAGACGGGATAAAGACCGGTGAATTCTTTTTTACTTCTTCTGACTTATGAAAAAAAAAACGTTTCAATAAGAAATAATAGCTGATGGAATCAAAACAGCAGTTTGTGGCAGCAAACCATTCAGACACAAGTAAATATACATGTGCAGGTATGTATATGAGCTGCCAATTTGGAGGTGGACTGTAAAAGTAGTTGACTATAAAGCCAACATGGATTGGTGTGTAGCAGACGATGAACACGATCATGTTTGCTGTTACTATACCAACTATGCTTTTCTTTTCCTCCGATTTGTCATCCATCTTTGACAGAATGCAGATGATCTGACTCGAACAAAACACAACAATCACCAGTGGAGCAAGGAAGCCTGGGAAGATCAGAATCACAATAAATTGTAGCTGAAGTGGGCGATCTTTACATCTTTCATAACACGTCCAGAGTTTTTCAGGGTAGTTCTCCTTTCGGAATACAGAACATATTGTCACCAGAAGTACCCAAAGAACCAAACACACAACAAAAGCTGCCTCCTTCTTCTTCTTCCACAATCTGGCCCGCAGAGGGAACCTTATAGTCAGGTAGCGCTGGACACTGATGGCAGTCGAGGTCAGGATGCTGGCATACATGTTGATGAAATGTACGTACATGAGGAAAGTACAAAAGGTAGTCTTAGGCAGGCAAAAGAAAGCATCGTAGATCCGGAAGGGAAGGAAGAGGATGAGGGCAGAATCGGCTATAACCAGGTTGAACACGTAGATGTGGGTGTCTGTCCAGGAATCTCGCTTTGCAATGAAGGCACAGAAAGCTGCAGCGTTGACAAGGAAACCCAGGAGAAACAAAGGACTGTAAGCCAAACCCTGGAGGATGTCCACTTTGCAACCTGCACTGGTGGTGTTGATGCTCAAGTTTATCTGTAACAAGCGGCCATGTGAGTGAAAAATCATTAGATTGTTAGTATAGAGAAAGGCATAATTATTGAGCTAAAACTCCAAACAGCTGAGCATAAAAAACACACACAAACATATATTATTTATTGTTATTCAGTACAGCTTGGGGGGTCTTACTTCATTAAGGGATAGGTTCACATTTTTTCAAGTCTGTCTTAAAACAGTACTCGCATGCCCACCTGTACACGGAAACAGTTGTTCTTGGTGTAATCACTCCTCATGTTAAAAGAGTACACCACAGATTTACTGTACTAATGCATTCCACCATTGTCAGTTTCATGATGGACACTTTTGAAAAGTATCAAAATTGATGCAGCTGATCCAGGGATATCATCTCTTTTATCCCCCCGCATTCTTCATGCCTACATTAACCACAAAGTAACTTGACTGCCGCCAGTTCCATTTAGGTGTGTTACGCGAGTAGTGGCTGATGTAGCCTCGAGCTAAGAATTAAATTATTATTTATTTATTTGTTTTCCATTTTTAAACTTGTAGACTTCAGCCCCAACAGGCACTGACTCAATTTTTGTCACCTGAGGCGCCTGAAGACATCGGCAGCTCCCTCTGGAGCCACAAAAAACATTATGCAATTTTTTTGCACATATGCAGTAGTACTCCCCAAGACCTGTAAACAGAGTCTGATGTGTAAAATTGGTGGCGTTCCCGTTCATTACTGGCCCTGTAGAGATTCCCGCAATTCTAGCGTAAGAGATGGGAGACAAAATCCGTTGGTCTCATTTTCTCTCAAGGCTTGGATGGTCTGAGTTAAATTAAATCTTCTTCCAAAG
This sequence comes from Xiphias gladius, assembly GCF_016859285.1. Lineage (NCBI taxonomy): Eukaryota > Metazoa > Chordata > Actinopteri > Istiophoriformes > Xiphiidae > Xiphias > Xiphias gladius. Next base: position 12,200,812 of record NC_053413.1, read on the forward strand.
TTACAGTGTTTTAAATACTAAAAACCCCCATTCGTGTTACTAACCCTCCCATCGCAGCTCAGCAAGATAACACTGTCTGAGGAGTAAATGCAGAGAGGAGACTTGGTAATTAAACAAAAAACTCAAATTCAGATGATAATATTACTAAGTTAGATGGATGAGGGCCTCAAGCAAGCTTTGACTAAAGTTGCATTCTTGCACACAAGGAGCATGGTGGATTTCCCCCCCCATCTCCTACACTGAAACTGTTGTTAGGAAGGGATCTCTTCATGGCCAGTATGGACAAGATCAATGATTACAACAAACAAAAAACTTGAAAATATGGTCATGTGAGTGTTGTTTTAACACAAATTTGAAAAAAGTGAACCTCTCTTTTAATTTCATAGGATATGTGTAACATTCACTGTAGTTCTTTTTAATTTATCCCTACATGCAAAAACGGCATCATAATATCATAGAAGAAGTTATTGTATTGCTTACGCATCACTCAACAGCTGATAATAACTTCTCTTTTGTTACAAAGGGATTTCTTAAGAACAGAAGAACCTGATGACTCTGTTACCGATCTGTCTATGAAATAATTATGAAGGCTCCCTTTTCGACAATAGACAGCCACATATCGGTTAAAAACAACAGCAAAAAAAACCAAAAAAGTAACAATGTAACGAGTCTCAGCTCCTGATAATGTACGCATGTATACCATTAAAATTAGTGGAAGGTAGAAAAACACTTATGTTGCCGGTCAAAATGATCCAATAAAAACCAAAACTTACCAAGTGAGCCGTATTCCTTTGCATAAACATGACTGAACTGATTTTAAAGGCGGCTGTACCAGAATCTGTAAAGTATGTATTTTAGACACAGGCTACTGAGTAAATTTCTGCTCAATTTTCATAACTTCCCTTTTGTGTTTTTTTTTTTTCTTTTTCAGTTTCAGTTGTTAGAAACACAAAAAGGGAGGATACGCAAGTTGTCAGTGGGGGTGAAGCTCCAGCTAATAAGATAACAGAACAAGGAACAGTTGTCATTGCACTGTTTCACATTCATATGATAGACACGATTATATAGATGTACATATGTGGGTAATATGAAACGGATGCAAACTGTTGTGAACAAGACGTTGTGACTGTGCAGTACTTGGTGGGCACAGTGAATTAAGCAACAGTATCTTCCTCACACCGTATAGTTTCCTGTCTGCCATTTTTAGTCAGTGCTGTTGTATTATATTTTTGAGTCGAATACAGTTGCCACCCAAGTGATCATTTCCAGCAACTGAGTGAAGGATGAAGAAAAACAAGGCCAGACTTTGACGGAGGTGAAAGTACGAGGTCAGGAGCTGCAACGACAATGCCAGACTGAAAAAGTAAATTACAAAATAAATCTTGTCTTTGTGCAAGAGGCATGATTTTGAACACAGCCTCTAAACTCTTACACAGCTAATAAAGAGAAATGGGTCAATGTTTTGTTATGCTGGGAAATTTTAGCAAAAACCAGCATGAAGGTAATGGGCTTTTGCTCAGACAATGTGTGTCAGTGTGTCAGCACTGATTGGGAAAATATTTGTCTCACACATTATTTTCCTTTGTCATGCATCAGTTGACGAGCAAAAATTAGCCTGTAACTTCTCCAACAACTGACAGTCACAGTAGAACAGCCACAGGGCCCCCTGGCTTAAACCACTGGTTATGAAAGAACCTTCTTAAATATGATTCTGGATTCAATAAGACACAGATAATTGAAACAGATTGAGAAGTCATCACGACATCTGCAGGCCTGTCTCTACCTTAATGCAGCTCTGGCCAACCTGCTCCACATTCGTTAGTTATTTTGTCAACATGTCTGCATCAAAAGGTTTCTATCCCATCGGACAGACGGTGGAGGGGGGGCTTGGACACAGGCCGGTCTGGCTGCCACACACACAAGCCAGACGCTGCACAATGATGGCTCATGCAATGGGCACTTAATTAGAGTTGGAGCCCGACAGTGACTTAGTGAAGCACTGTTTGTGTGCTTGGGATGGACATTTCTTTGTATTTGTGCATGCATTTTTCTTGTTATTTTTTGCTTTCTTTTTGCTCACACTAACTATGTCTTACAGTAACTACTGCATGTGCTTGTTTTTCTTCTGGGGTCTGATTCACTTGTTTATGACAGAGGATGTATATTCCCTGGGGTGACTAACCTTCTGAGTGTTTCATGACACAAATCATGCATATTGACTGAACATGATGCCACTGTCAGAATCAGTACATTGTAGTGTTTAGTTTGTGTCATATTATGTTAATGTGTTTTTCTGATCAACAACATTTGAATGAGTCAGGAGCAGATGACATTACTGTTGGAATAAAGCATAAAAAATGATACTGAAACACTGGAATTGCTTGTCCACAATAATCATGAACCTTTTGATGAGAATTTGACACGATTGCACAGGTGAATCATTGTCTGCGTCATAATCTTTTATACAGCATTGATCCTACACTGTACTCAAGTGCTGACAATAATAAACAAAGGCGTGCTATTTTGGAGCACAGTTGTAGGCCTTCAACTTGTGGAGATGAGGTCATGGTTGCAAAAAAAAAAAAAAGCATAAAATTAGTTGTTGAGAAAATGAAGAAGTATCAATGATTCCGGCTCCTGGCAACAATGCGTACAATGGTTGTCTCTGTATCACTGGCCTTAAAGATAGAAGGACAGCTTGACTGCTTGAGAGGAATAATTAAGAGTAGCAGGACTGTTTTGCTGAGGGAGGACAAAGATTCACATAATATGCTTGGATCTTATCCTTTCTGTGTATGGTACATCAATGATCATGGTTAAAACTGGAATAAAAGTGTCAAACGACAAAGCATCAAGTGCGGTACAACCAAAACCAGCTCTGTCGTTTGTCAATTGTTAATGTGGACCCTAACTACTGAAGTCCAGTGTCTTCAAGTAATGTTCAGTCAAGAGGTCTCGGAGGTGAGCAAAGTGCAAAGATGAGAAAAACATCAGCCTCAGTCTCCAGTGAAGGCACAGACTTCAGCATCAAAATGCAGAGCTGAAAGTTCATCCAGCAAGCGCAGGAGAGGATTGACGGAGAGAAACCAAGGGGGAACGTCTGAGGGCCTTTAAAGAAAAAATAAGAGAGAATGGAAATCTGAAAACCTGATCTGGAAAAAGTTTTGGACAGGCTAAACGGAACAGTTGAGAATACATGACACAAACACAAATGAGAGCGCAGAGAGGTTTGGAGCATGAAGTTGCCCTTTTACTTGTTGTTTAAATCTATTTTTAGTTGATACAGTTTGGTTTCAGGAAAGTTCTGGCGTGCCCTTTCAAGAAGAAAGAGTCAGCTTGCTCCATTAGTTTGTGGCCTCTGAAATGTAATGTGGAATATTTGAAGCCAGAGGGAGAAACAATCATCCTATTAAAGAAAAGACCAAAGGTGAGGTGTAGCTGCCTGGTTCTGGAAATGCAGTGGCTTATAAATTACTTGTATTTAATGTATTAATGTATGTTTACATGTGAATCCTAACACATCTCCCGCTGCATTGAACTTCACAATTAAGAATTCTACAACAAGAACCCAGAAAAGCACCGGAAATGATGGATTAGATCCTGTTTATTAGTAATTACAGCTTGTATTTTTTCAGTTATTGCATTTTTTAGAGACTTTCTGATTTTATTAAAATGTGCTTTATGCTTCAAAGACATTATTCGGCATAAATCTAATATTGCACAGGATATGAAGTGGTCCAATATTTCGGATGCAGCCTGTTGTTATCATTAATTTGTTTTAAATCCCTTTGGGCTTATTCTGTTTTCACAGAGATATTTCCCAGATCTACCCGGATCTGGTATATCGTTGTGGGTATATTTGTGTGCTAGTCTCAGTCGATCTCCTTTTTCTTGACTCATGTCTGCCTGTCTGTTGGTCACGACCCCCCCCCCGCCTGTCTCTCTAACCGCTTGGCTATCTCTCTTTCCTGCCTCCCTGCATTCATTCCTGTCTGTCTTGTACTGTTTGAAAGTGCCCTTTACACGTCAGTGCTGAGGCAGGATGGTGTGTGGATGAAGGTGGGGGGGTTTCCATAGCTCTAACTAGGTCAGTGTGGACACACCCCTCTCTCCACTTGCTGTGCCCCTGCTCTCCCCCTCCTGTCTCCTTTCTCTCCCTTTTTCCTCTGCTCCCCACTGTGACGCAATGCAGACTTTCTGCACAGGACTACTGTTTCTGCTTTATTACCCCCTGAATCTGAAAAACACAGCTCACTCTTCCACTTTGTTGATGACAGTCGTACATCCCCCAAATCAGCATTAAGCAAACACGCAGCAGCTGAACAAAGACAGCTTGCACTTTTACAAATTGTAGTCGAACTAGATGAATCAGCTGCACCATATTGATCCGCTATTCAGCCAGAGTTTCAGTGATTCAGTCCAGCTTTTTGTTGTGATGATGGATTACACAATGCTTTGACATTACATAATGCTTGTGGGGGTTGTCAATCTGTCATCGGGCACTTTCACATTTGGAGGTGCAGTCAAGTGCAGCCATCAGAGAGTGTGTCACTGTTACTGTGCAATTGCTTTGCCAACACACTTTTACAGAAACTCCTTCAGTGTGCTTATGTGTGTGTGCATATGTGTGTGTGTCAGAGATGATAAACAACAACCACTGCATTCATCCGTCATTTTTAAACACCATCACATTCTTAACTTGTGATTTATCGTGTGTCTTTGCAGTCTTTTGACAACGTAGACCGAAACTCATGAAATATGCATGCTAAAGAGCAAACTCCAAGTATTACATAAGCCAAGCATGTTATACCACAATCCCAACACTAGATGCCTCTGTTTCTGTTGGCTGTGCTGCAATGAGTCATCTAGGTGATTATATGTGATCTGAATTCTGAATGGCTCAGTCTCACCCATGCGTGATCCTCAAATGCAGAGTGTTTATCCCGGTAAACAACGGTCTGAAGTGAGATATGTCGATCCACTGTGTTTTGTATGTCCTGAACACAAATCTGGGTGCTGAACATGATAAACATGTTCTGAGACTAGACTAGAGCCGCACAACAAAAGAAAAATTTTCAAGTAATTTTTAGCTGATGTATCATGTATGAATATGAAGTAACCATTACAAAAGGATCGCTTTACTGATTCATTTTTCCCGTATTAGATCATCTGAAGCAGTTGGAGGATTAGAACTAAAAAAAAAAAAAAAAAATTCTCTGGTGTTGCATGGAAATGAAAGAGAATATAGAATCTGAGGGAATATAGGAGGATAAAATAAAATGTAAGGATGAAAGAAAAGTGAGATAAGGTTTCTACTGGTGTCTAGCAGTGCCCTGTGGATGGCACAAAACAAATGTAGGTCATCAGGCCAAAGACGGAGGAAGCAAGACGTGCAAGGCGGAAGCAAGAGTAGTCACAATTGAGGAATTATGTGGAGGTTACTGGAATAACTTTTTCCACCTCGCTGTGTTCCCTGGCTTTATTTACTGTGGATCAAAATATCACAGTGTTGTCAGAGTCCATGTATCCCAGTGCATGTGTGTGTGTATTCACACTGCCTTGAGCATAACTGGGTCAGGTTCACATGGCAAAGCACGTTGATTCACACTGGAGATAAACACAGCCCTGTTCCCGTGGCAACCTCCCTTTACTCTTACCAAATCTTTGCAAGGGACATATTTGTATTTGCATCAGATTTCTATGTTAATGTTGACACAGACGACATCTGCACAGTTTTTCCACAATGAGGAAAATGTATTTTAATGCCCCGTGCTTTCATTTATGATTATGAACAGCTTCACACTTCAATCAATCAACACTGTCTTTTGTTTTAAATGTATCACCAAAATTAAAGGTTCAGTACAGTGAATAAGTCAGCACCAAAGAGTCCTCCCTTTATTCAAAAGGGATTTTGGGTGTGGACATTGAACCTGCTTTGCGAGGAACAAAGGAAGAGAGATGTAGAAGGGTGGGGGAAAGGATAAGGGAGACAGTGAGCGACAGAGAGCAAGTTTTGCTGCTTATTTCGTGCGTCAAGACAAGTCTGGACATACTGTAGAAATTTAAACATAGGTGTAACTCTGTGCATGCATGTGTGTGTGTGTCAGCATGTCTTTTACATACTCAAACAGCCGTAAGTAACATTTCCATGAAGACCTGCAGCCTGAATTTAGCAACACGTAAGAAAGGATAAGTCCTGTTTAGAAGACACACTACAGTAAGTGTGGTGGCTGTTTAGAGAAGTGGGTTTCTGATTAGAGAATTGCTAGTTTGATTGACGTGGCTATTTGTACAGGGGAAGTAGAGAAGAACCAATCTTCCACTGCTCAGCACTTGCACTGTAGAGTGCCCCTTTCAACAGGCACTGAATGTTCAGGTGCATTAATAAAAAGAAAAATGCTGTGGTTCCACTTTTTTACTCAGTCAGACTCTGTGCAATTAGTTTGGCTTTGTTTATTTAGAGTCAAACTTGAACTTACCAAGAGCTTGAGCCCTTGGTAAGAAGGTAAGAGGAACGAAGTTTGATGCTGAATTCGAAACATTTCTTCTAGACTTGTAAGTAAACAGCTGTTAGTGCTAATGTTGGCTATGTAGCAATAGCAAGAACTTATATATAGCCGCTTTAAAGACCCTGAAAACCTGGTTTCAAATATTAAGTATTGCTATTTAACATTAAACATTCATGAGTAAATAAACTAAGAAATAATAATTTTTAAAAAAATATATAAGAAGGCATTAGGCATTAGGACTGCATCACTGATTGAGAAATTATGCAGTCCTACATAACCTCCTACATAAAGTTTTCTTCCGAAATAAGAAAAATTTTGGTTATTGTACATGCCAGTTTTTCTTTTTGGCTTACTGGTTTGAAGTGCGCAGGACTCAGTGATGAGTGAGGTCAAGTACCTCCGTGTGCCAACTGGGACTTTACAACATTTGAATCAGAAGCTAATGATGTGTTGTATGGTCATTGTCAATCAAATGTGAAAAAAACCCACACCTACACAGGGCCTTTAATGCCCAGAAAATTCTCATTTCCCTCCCGTGCAGTGGGCAGGGCTTGGATTCAGGTTAAAAATATACATGAAAAATTATTATTAACATATGATATGAAAATTATTTGCATAGTCAACACATTAAACACATTTTCCTCCATAAACTACATTCAGGTTTTGCTTGCAATGTTCCACATTTAGCGCACTCTGTGCGGAGGGTCTAAAACTCAACTTAACTGAGTGTAAGCCAGGCACAAGGACTCTACAAGAATATATGTTTGTGCTCTTACTGTAAGGCGTGCGACCCTAGGGAGCACATATGCTCAGTGAGATAAATCTGTACCTAATGACCTGTGATTGAACTCTTATACATGTAATATTTATTCTGCAGACTTATCAAAGTCAAGAGCTTGTACATTGTATAAAAAATTAAACTGATAAGGAGAAACTGAGAGCGAAGAAGAAACAGATTTGCTAAAGTGTAGAGAGGCCACAGGAGCCAAAAGGATAAAAAGAACGGGGAGTGAAATATAAGAATTATGGAGATAAGACATGGATGTAAAGTGGAGTTGAGTGGAGGAGGATGAGTAGATTGTGAAATGAGGGCTCAGTGTTTGTACTCTATCTGACACACTGACCTAGTGACGCAGCAAAGCTCACAGCTCCAGATTACATAGCCATGGCAGCAGGGGAGGGGGGCGAGAAGGATTAATGGTGCCTCCAGAGAGGAGAAAACAGGGAGATTAACTGAATGAGGGAAGAGGGAGTGGGGGATTACAGCTCTATGGATGGCAGAAGCCTGAAGTAATCTCAGGAAACCGAGTGGCACAGTCCAGTACATGTGTGTTCATGTGCGTGTTTGTGTTTCTGCCTTTTTGTGGATGTGATGTACAAATTAGTACAATTTGGGGAAAAAAAGGACATGAAGTGGTGAACATTATCTGTGATAGGTGTAAATTAAGCCTGTTCACATACGAATGCGTGCGAATGCTTCACAATATGCCATGTGAGAGGCTAGACCGGAATGCAAGGAGTTGATGCTGCTAAGGCAGAGAGATTGACCATGGGGCCCCACTGAAACCATGTGCGGCCAATCAGTTACAGTTGGTCCCTCATCCCTACAAAGACACTTTGATGTGAGCGAGGCCTTTAAATTCAACCCTGGGGAGTCACAAGGCTATACTGGCTTTGATCTGCGTCAGGAGAAACCTTATGCAATTCCTAACGAGAAGATGTTCTGCACAACAACAAAATGCTGGCTTGCGTAACGTTCAAAGAGTCAGTGACAAGCACAGATTCATTGTTGGGTGGGAAAATCTGAAAAGCGGCTTTGGACTGCACTAAAAACTAATATATTGTATGTGATTGGTTTTTCTGCATCTGGATGATGTTGATTTGTCTGTACAATGTAACACTGGTCAAATAACGGTCAAGTAACACAATCATATGGATTTGACTAGGTTGAATTTTATCCTTCTAGGTTGCCCTATAAAAAAGATATCTTTTGCGGTGTATTATATCTCAGAGAGCCTATAATAATCCTAGCAGGCATGAACTGAAAGATACCATAATGCTTCTCTGCAGAAAGATCATTTCTGTCCGTCACTGACTCCACAGACCTGTCACTTTAAATGTCTATGTTGCTTTGGCAGCCTTTTTCTATACTTGAGAGGAGTCGAGGCAAAGTTGACATGGGCTGTTTCACCTCCTTGTGTGTTCTGCAGCTCTGCCTGTTGTCCCACAGTCTATGATGTAAATATCCGTCCATTTATGTATCATTTCTGCCGCCCTCCCCCATCCGCTCCCTCATCCTGTTGTGCTGCTGCTGGCTGCCTTCCAAAATCATCCAGCTTCTCTGAGCGCTCGTTCTTCCTTGCCTCTTCTTTCACCTCTTACTTTATCATCGGGCAACAAAATGTCTGCCATATACAATGCCATGCTGAAGACCTCCTCCTCCCACTCCCTCTCTCTCTCTCTCTCCCTCTCTCTCCTTCCTCTGCTGTCTAACCGAGTTGCACAGCAGTTATGTAAGAGCTAAGGTCAAAGTGTCACTGCCGTTGTCAAGGGAGACATAGAACAGAGGGGCTTTAGAGGAGATGTGCACGGGGCGAGAGAGAGGGAAAAAACAGCAGCCACAAATGGCAGAGAACAAAACATGTGCAGGAAAGGCCAGAAAAATATAAGGATTCAAACGTGTTGGCATGAATAAAAACATCCAGCTGTTAGGATATAGTTAATCTGGCTGATAGGAAGGAGACAAGGAAGTGTACAAATAAAGAAGATAAGTCATTACGTGTGGGAAAAAAAAGGAAGAGGCAGAGGAAACAGGTTTTGGAGGGGTAAAAACAAAAGAATGTGAGCACCTGTGTGTTTCTGTGAGGGTGAATGTGTGTGTGTGTGTGTGTGTGTATGTGTGTGTGTGTGTGTGCGTGTGTGCGTGTGTGTGTGTGTGTGTGTGTGTGAGAGAGAAACAGAAAAAGGATCTGTGACTGTAGGTGCTCTGTGCTCGGCTGCTCCACTAACCTAGTTTGAGTAATCTCTGCCTTCTTGCTGTTTCATAACATCGCTGCCAGAACATTGCATCATAAGGCCACCCGCTACCGCTCACCCACCCCCCAGCAACCACCCGCCTCCTCATCAGCACCAACAATCACACACTGTCCCAAGCACACATGTACATCCGAGTCTGAATCCGTTTTCACTCAAAGATCTAAGGTGAAAGGAAGAAAGGAGGATGAGCTGTAAATTTGCTTTTAAAAAACCACAAAATATCCAAAATAAGAGATGATTCATATGAGCAAAAAATAACACATTTGGTACATTCGCTGGAAAATGCCAAACAGTGCAGCTAACATGCTAATACATAGATACAAATAAGTTAAATAAATGAGACACAAGTATTACGGCAGTATTCCTGTGATATTTTCCTGGATGTCCAGTATAGAAATATGAACGTGAAACAGGAACCAGACTGATGTGGATCGAACCTTTTGAGGTCACTGGGTATAAACTCTGGAGCTATTCTGCTCCAGAGAGAGTAAATTGAAAGATGGTGAGCAATCACTGGGAAAGAAGACAGGCATATTTCCTAGCCTATTCTTCCCAGTACAAAAGAGCATACTGAGGACCAAAGATCATATGAGTGCACTAGCTCAAACTAATATTTTACAGGTCCACAAAGTCACGGCAGCAACTCCATGTAGTATAATTGCCAATAAAATTAGATTCATGTTTTTTTCTTTTCTCATTTCTTTGGAAAACAGGTGTTTCTCTTTGCTAACAGCACAAGGACTATTAAAGGTATCATAGATATGCATTCTAAATTTAGTTACAAACACAGTCTCACTGAAGAAATGATGTCGTCTTTCATTAATGCTATGGATGTTGGGAACGGGGTGTGGGGGGATTCTGCTAGGGCAGGAGCTAATGATTATATTGTTTATCGATTAATCTATACCAATTACATTCTAACTTAATGGTCGGTTCATAAAATGTCCAGAAATAGAGAAAAAATGCTGATCACAGTTTCTCAAAACTGCAGTCTTGTGCATGCTGGCAAATCATAGTTTGCTGTCATTAAACATGACGTAAACAAGCATTTAAGAAGCTGGAAGAGTGAATTTTTGGCTTTTAAAAAAATGTTTTACTTCACTGACTCCTCAATTATCAGCTCCAAAGTCTGCCGATGTTTTTGAAGGATTTCTGTAGGTGACAGTCACTTTAAAGCTACATTTTTGGAAGCTCACTTGGGTCAAATGTTGACATAAAGTCATGCGGGCCACTGCTATTAAGGCAAATACAGTAAACACTCGGCCCTCTAGTAAACAAATGACCTCTTGGATGGCATCTTGCTGCTTGTTCTGGATGTTTAACTTTGGCAGCGCCCAACTGGAACAAGCACGAATCTTAATGACAGATTCGCAGGCTACATTCTGCCCTGTTACAGTAACTACTGTCGAGTCGGGGAGGTTGGAGAGAAGTAGCGCCTGTTGTAAAGAAGAACTAATTGTGGGTTTAATGATCTTTATATCCCCTCCTGGAAGTGCTCGTCCTCACTGCGAGTGAGAAGCGCGCGGCGGTCAATCATTTACCCCGGCCACCTTAAACGCGCTCCCGACGGCGCGCCCCCGCGAGTGCTGCGAGAGGAGTGCTGTCGGCAGTGAGATCATGTGAGAGTCCACGCTGGGAGAAAGTAGGTTAGCAGGGTAGACTGAGAGGAAAGCAGGCGGAGAGTCACAGCGCGGAGGGGGGGTGCCGAACACGGCTCGTCTACCGTGGGACTATTCTGTCAAAAAAAAAGTTGAGCCAAATCTATTCGCCAGTGCGCCGAGACGGTTAAGATGCGATCCAAAGCGACTTTCTTCACTCTTTTATTTTGCTCGGACTTGACCGAGCGATAAAGGAGAAGAGTTTCGGGTAGTTTTTTTTCTCTTTTTTCCCCCTTTTTCTTCTTTGTGGTCCCGCTTTCCGAGGGCTGTCTGCGGCCGGGACGAAGTTAATATTGACCGAGCCAGTTTGCTCTGGCTCCGGCGCTTTATTTTCCCCTCTACCCTGTCACCTACAGTTCAACACATGTAGTCGAGTTTCCGTCGTCCTGCCGAGCAAAAGAAGAAAAACACCAGAATGAGAGGTAAGTGGATTTCTGTGCAATGTTGCGCTTGAACTTGGGGAACGTCACGGCGAGGTTTTTGAATGTGCTGGAACGGCCACATGTGTGCGCACGGGGGGGGGACTCGAGTGCGCCTGTATTCCTCCCCCGGTGCGCATTAATCCCTCATGACTGGATTATCGCTGCACGGAGCCCGAGGCTGCATGCTCCGCGCCGACGTTCAGCATGCAACGATAAAGAGCTGGAGGCATGGTGTTCATGATAATACACCAGACCAGACATATTCTGCTTATCATCGTCTTTCGAGTCTGTTTATAGTGACACCAGAGCGTGGTTCCCATCGTGCACATGCGTGGTGGGGCTTTATAATTGCTCGCGGAGCAAAAATCGTGTCTGTTTCTGAAGAAATGTGAGTTCTACCGCACCTGGGAATCCTTCTGTAGATTTTGCCAGGGGATCCATGTTAGAGTTATGCAATAGGGGGAGGGAGGGGCATGAGAGGAGGTCGCTGTTAGCCAAAACTACAATTATGTAATCGAGATGTTATTCGATCTTATCAGGGATCTGATCAGGTGAAATCAAAACTAAAATAGTGAACGTTTTTGCTCCATTCGCTTACCAGAATAAAAAATGTAGCTACTTTTCTGGCATTTACTGGCACATAATCATATCATTTTGTAATATTTTAATTTGCAGGCATCTTCAGTCGCGGGGATGCTTGCAAACTTTTCATTCGCACCAGTCATTGGACTCGATGAATCTGGGCAGTGTTGGTGCGGTGATGTTTTGATGTGACGACTGTGCCAGCATGGCCGACTGTGTGATAGCGTACAGAGGGAGAGGGATCTGGCTGTTCCACTGACCTAGTTATGTCACCCAGCATTATACAGCATTCGCAGCGGAGGGAGGGGGAGCGGCCCTGGGAAGCGCCGTGCCGCCGGACGTGCAAGCGCCATGTGCGGTCGCAGGCGCTCGGTGGCGGTCGTCCTGCGGCGGGTCGCCCCCGGACACAGGCTGAGCTTGAACTTGGGCAGTGGGGCAGCGGGTGACTGATATTGACAGGGCAGGCCGTTTGTCTCCACAGCCGGCGAAATCGAAAAGATGGATAATTAAAAGTTCAGATCGTTATAAAAAGAAAAAGGCCTCAAATGTAATGTAGGCACCGTGCAAATCACTTTAATTTAGGAAATATATATTTTTATATCCGGGAAAATTGATTTTTCGTGTGCATGCATCGCATCCACAACATAGCTACTGTAACCTCTCAAAGTATTAACTGAAACTAATCTACCTGCAGCATTTTCCGCTTCATGTGTACAGATTTTTAAACAAGCGCTTCCCTACTGTTTACTAATGTTTGGGTCTGTTCTCCTGTTGCATTTCCGGGTTTTTTGGCGCGAGCAAGGCCAAACAACACAAACTTCTGTTGCCCAGGACAGGACACTAGGTGCTAGTAGTTTATTTTCTTTCTTTATTTATTTTGTAAGGGAGGCTAGAGGTGAATTTTTGCACTGAAAAGGGAGGGAGAGGGAGGGGGGCGGGGGGAGAAGCAGAGGAGGCCTCTGGTGGAGGGAGGTTCCCTTGCTGGCAGGATATCCAAATGTAAACAAACCTCAGCCCTTTCTTAGCCTGTTGCGCTGAAAATGTAGGTTAGTCCCTCAAATTGTGGTTTCCTCATCAGAAGAGCATGTCAGCATTTTTATCACAGTTTGAACATGCTCATGCCTACTGGTATTTTTAATCACAGTCACTTTAATCCTAATTGTTGAGTCATTCCAGCAGTTTTGACTGACTTTTAGAAGCCTGATGTTATGTCTCAACCTCTGACAGTCCCCCTAGTTTACTCTACTGGATAGAAGAGTGCACTTTATTTATTCCATATAAACGCAGTGAAAGATCACGAGACTCATGTCCTACACTGACACCCACCAGAAGCGGCCTATGAAATTATTAGGTCTGTTCTAATCCCCCCTTTGTGGGCCTCAGCTTGGCCTCCACTGGTATTTGCATCTTTTAAAATAGAGCATATTGATTTGAATGCACCAACAGTCTGGAATCCAGATTGTATACATGCATTTAGTGTATGTTTAGTCTCAAACACCATTTTTCTGTAGGGCCATCCTTAGAGAGTAAAATGAAAATAGAGTGGTATAGTGTGCTACAAGGTATAAAGTGTAATCGGGAGGACGGTTGCCTTCCTGGATTCAGCCAGACGGTGTGAAAACAAACAAGGTTTTTTTTCCCCGTATCTGAGAATATAATAGAGTTAACACAATAGAGTTAATCAAATAGTATGGAAAAACATATCCATATTTGAACATGATTTCTAAAGACGAAGAGGAAACAAGGTCAACCACAGTGGGTTGTTGTGATAGATCTCTTTGCTACCCTGTAAGCCTACACCCGACTGCTAGGCATGACACGACAAGTGCTTCAGCATTGCTAATATGTATAGAACTCAAGCACAAGGCCCCCACCTGCTTCTGAGTGTGTCTTCTCATGCTGCCAGTCATTCTCATGTGCGGGTAACAACACAAATTCAAAGACACCAGTGAGCCCTGGGTCAGTCTGTTGGTCGAGGGCAGTTAGCCGTCTGCACGTTATTGTGACTTGTGTGATAATCAAAAAAAGACAACCTGTACTCGTATTAAAACTTTCTGTTAAATGCTAAAATGGAGAAGTGTGTGTGTGTGTGTGTGCGCGCTCATGTGGAGGGTCAAAATTCATCTTTCTCTCTTTGTCATGCTACTGACACAGCACTGACACACTGATTGTTTGACAAGAGGCTCCCGTTGGAGAATTATTGGCTGTTTGTTCCACATTAGAAACAGAGAATTGAACTGTTTGAAGCACAAAGTCAGTGATTTTTCTCTGCCTGTCCCTGCCCCACCCCTACTGAATTAGCCTTTTGTGGAGATAACATGGTTACACATTTAGCCGGCTGATAAACAGACTGGGGCCAACCTGTTTGTAGCTGAGCTGTTAATGTGTCTGTTCAGTTGATTTTGTGAAAAAGGCTTGGGTGTGCCACACGAAGTAGCTGACCCACTGCTCAAACACCTTTCTTTGTTTGCCATTTGCGTAATTTCAACTCCTTTACTGCATTTCCCGCTAAAACCTTTAAGTTAATGTGTCATTATGAGATAAATGTAAAGCGCTGCATGTAGCCTTCATGCATCGTGTTAGCAAAAAGCAGAATTGGTATCGATCACCTCGGAATGCCGGCTTTCCGTGGAGAGCTAAAGGTCAGATGCCTCAGAGCGGTGTTTTGGCACAGGTCAACAATGATATTCAGGGTTAAAGGTAAATATTGCTTTAGTGTTAGTGTGGCTACTGCTGCTACCAGCATTGTTAGTTGAATTTGTCATATTTGTTTAGTAAGCTTATTTTCATTGGGTATTTACTTCATAACAACGGTGTTTTTTGCCGATTAGTCAATTAATGGATTAGTCGATACATAGAATATTAATTGGCAACTTTTATGATTGTTTAAGTCACTTGTGAAGCAAAAATACAGAAAATACAGTGGTTCAATCTTCTTAAATGTGCATATAAGTTGGATTTTCTTAGTTTCATATGATAGTAAACAGAATATGTTTTGGTTGTAGACAGTTGGTCCAAAGCTTGAATATTATCAGCTTGGGCTCCAGGACATCATGATGGACATTTTTCTGATGTTTTTTTGTTTTTTTTAGAGCAAACAATTAATCAATTAACCAAGAAAATACTGGATGAGAGTATTCGATAACTGAAATAACTGCTAGTCGCAGCCCTAGTTTTTTTTTTTGTATACTGGTTAGGTGAGTTATCCAAAGTTTCCCTCTTCATTTTCTGTACTTATTAATTCTTTGTTATGTAGGTAATTGGTTTAAGTGTGTGGTAAATTTTCATTTACCCGGTTATAAATGATAAAATCAAATTAAATAAGGGAAGATTAAGGAGATGAATCCAGGTTTCCTATCTCTGGGTTGTGTCTGTATATCTGTGGAGAGCCAGAGGAGTGAGAAAGCATGTATGTGTGGTTGTAGCAACAGGGGTGGGTGGCTGGGCATCTGTGTGATTCTGGCTCTCAGCACAGGACAAGAATAGAACGGGTTGAAGCAGTAGCTCAATGTCCAAGCCCGGGGAGAGGGGTGGGGGCTGAATAGCTGACATTCAAGTTCAGAGTTTGTCTGCTGTGAGTGGACTGTAGCCAGGTACAGTAGGGGCTGTTACAGTCAAATCAAATGTGGTTTCTTACCGATAACAGCACAGTGTTTGATTATTGCATAGAAATCATTCCATACTGAAATAGACTTGTGGGAAATCAGTGAAGATCTGTGTTGTGTATTAACTGAACTGGTTTTCTAGGCTTGCTCTCATTGTCACTCTCTGTTAATTTTGCTGTTATGTAATATAGCCAATTTTCTAATGCAAATTATGAGCCTCTAGGGAAATGTTTTATGTGAAAGTCTGAGCATTGCTCAGCTCCACCTTAAACCTTGTCTGCGGAGAGCCGGGATCGAGCCTGCCTCCCTCCTCTCTCTCCCCCTGCAGTGGGAAAGTGTGTCAGTAGGACAGAATGTCCACATGGGCTGACAGGCTACAGCACCCAAGTGACGGATGACTCAGCCAATACCGAGGAGGCTGGAACGCCACTCAGCCAATGGGAAAGAGGGACTCTGAGGAGGGCGGGGTGTCAGTGTTGCTAGAGTGAGCTTGCTGAATGAGTGTTGTGAGGAATGCTCACAGACAAGAGTTATATAATCGAGAGATGAGGGAGGGGTGGAGGGGAACCTGAGAGAAAAGAGGAAGGGAGGGTGAGAGGGGGAAGAGGGAGATATTTTTCCATTGCATGCCTGCAGCTGCCCTGATCAGTTGGAGTATTTTAGTAAAGGTTTTAGAGGAGAGACAGCAGACTGTGTCATTATATCGGGAAAAGGGGTGGAAAGTTGTGTTTTCCAGTGCCTAAGAGTGCAACAATTCCTCCTCAATCACTAAGTGGTTTTCCATACATCTTCCCAACACAAGCAGTACGAATACTGATTTTGTAAATCAGCCTGAAGATTGCACAAACAGCAAGGCTGATCAGCAACTCTCTTATGATATAGTTGTTTATGCTTTTTCCTTGGTCAAGAAAGAAGGAGTCTTTGTGTATGTGTCATATGTGTAAGTGTCATGTGATTCCCTATCTGTTTGTGTGCTCTGTTCCCTCATGGGGGCCACACTCAGGGTGCACACAAACACAGTTCAAGGCAAGTTATCTTCTCTTGTACTGTGTGTACTTATTGTGGTACAGTGTGTCTGAAAGGTTGTTGACATCAATTGGAAAAACAGAAAAAAATATGTGACTTAATTGATGCTACATTGTTACATCCTGTTCATCATTTGCTGTCTTTTTTTCCCCTTTGATAACCACTCCATAGTGCAAAGTACAGGATTTGACTCATGCAGTGATCTGTTTATGTTCTAAAATGTGTTAAAAATTTTCTAATAATATCATAAAACATGATGTAATTAGAGGTTTTCAATTAGTCACGGGTTTTATCAAACAATACAGCAAACTTCGGAGGTCGTAAAGCATCATAAAAGATAAAGGAAGGGCACAATACAACAACAAACAGTTAAAGATCAGAGAAAAGGCGTATTTTAAAGGCCTCCAGGTGAAAGTACGTACAATTTTTTGCGAGCAAAAAGTTTGTGTCAAAAGCCTATAACATTGTCAGTAAAATGTTAGATTCAAATCTGAAACTCAAGGGTTCCCAGAGATTCGAAGCAAAGATAGGTGTAACATAACAACTGACTGAAATAGAATTGGTCAAAAGCCTTGCAGCTGCACTTTGTATCAGCTGGAGGCAGGAGATGGCCTTCCTATTGAGCCCTGAGTACACGGAGATACAACAGTCTGACTGTGGGAAGATAAAAGCATGGGCAGCCTTTTCAAGGACTACAGAAGATACAGATGACCTAATTTTGGTCTTAAGGTTTATAGCTGGAGAGAACATGAAAGCACAACATACATGGCCAGCAAAAGAGAGAGCCAAAACCATGCCTGAAATATTGTTGTTTTGTGTTACGGTGATGGAGAAGCCGCCGAGATTTAACAAGCTGTAAAAAGCTGATTGTATCAAAAAAGTTTTCATAAGGAAAATCAAAGTTTTACAAAATCTTGGATAAAATCAGTAGTTCAGACAAGTCCCACTGACTCCCGTTCACTGCATATATATGCAGTGAAGCAGACACTGAATATATGCCTAATATGGACTTCTGTGAAATGGTATGTTATGTCTGAATGACTGTAACACGTTGCTCAATGTTGTGTTTGTGTTTAGTTATGAACTATTTTTGACAACATTCCAAAGTCTGACTCAGTGCTGTTAAACAATCCAAAGATGCAACTGCTGCACTTCACTAAGCAGATGTTGACTTTCTAATCTGAAGTGCAGCTAACTGCTTAAATTTGAGACACATTAGGCGGCAGCTTTCTGATTTTTCTCATCACTGTTGTCTTTGGTCCTGCAGCTCAGATCGAGGTCATCCCCTGTAAGATCTGTGGGGACAAGTCCTCAGGAATCCATTATGGAGTCATCACCTGCGAAGGCTGCAAGGTGAGGAGGAAACACACAGTCGACCAGGCAACCAAACTTAACATAAATCAACCTGTGTTATTTAAAATGTGCGGCCATTTGCATTAATTGTATGCGCTTGTGTGTGTGTGTGTGTGTCAAGGGTTTCTTCCGCCGCAGCCAGCAGAACAATGCCATGTACTCTTGTTCCCGCCAGAGGAACTGCCTGATCGACCGAACTAACCGTAACCGCTGCCAGCACTGCCGCCTACAGAAGTGTCTGGCTCTGGGCATGAGCAGAGATGGTAAACGCACAGAGAACACACTGTACCCCTCTTTACACACATTCTTTAACTATGACGTTCAGTGGTAAACTAAAAAATTTACCACAACTGAGTTTGGTTAAACTGAGACTTTCACTTACATAAGGCAGGTTAAGTAGATACGTGCTTCTCCAGCACGGCTCAGTGCGTGTGGGCCTTTCATTTAAAGCTGATACCAGGAGAATTTAAAACCCTCAGCAGTAATGTTTCGCATCAGCTGTCGTAACAGGGTTCACCACTTGTTCCCCTCTTCTGTAGACTGCAGAGAGATATACAAATACAGTATGTACTGTAGACTGAAAAGGTGATGAACTGTCATCACGTAAACTGGATATAGCGACTGGAACATACAGTACTTGTGGATAAGGTGGCGGAAGGAATCTATGTGACCCAGGAATATCTTACAATTAGATTGAGCTAACAGCTGTAGATGTGAAATTTTAAGTTTGGCAAGAGAAAAAATTGCAATATCTCTGCACAAACTTTAAAAAAAAAAATGAATATTTTATTTTTTGTTATCAAGGTAGATGTAACATACCCCAGCCATGCAGTGAGTAGTTATTTGTAATATGAGTCTGTTTGTCTTGTCCTATAATGAGATGTATTTTCACTCTGCAGCAGTGAAGTTCGGTCGTATGTCAAAGAAGCAGCGTGACAGCCTCTATGCTGAAGTTCAGAAGCACCAGAAGTCCCAGGAGTGTGTGGGCACTGGAGGCGGGGGCTCCACAGCTCTATCCTTACCCAGGGAGGATGGAGTCTGTGGCGGCAGCGGGGAGGATGGTGAAGAGGGTCTGAGCCGGTCCTACAGCAGTGGGGGCTCCAGCTCCACCCTCAGCGACCTGGATGACATCGCGGCGCTGCCTGACCTGTTTGATCTGCCGCTGACCCCGGAGGAGGCCAGCGAGTACTGCAGCCTGGAGCTGCTTGGCGGAGGTGGAGGAGCCAGCACTGGGAACACCTCCAACTCATCGTCCTCTTCTTCTTCTTCCTCCTCATCCTTGTCCAATCAGAATTCCCCGCAGCAGACTATACTGGACGGGACAGACAACAACGGGATACAGCTCCTCCATACACACACACACTCACATCCACTGCTGGGACACACACATGCACTGCTGGACCATCTGCCTGATGACTGCTCAATTACAGACCTTGGTGAGTACTAACAATCTAGTATCACAAATAATTTATTTTTTTTATTCACACTTTACTTGAACAGTGTGTCACAGAGGGTATTAGAATAGCCTAAATTCTTGTATTGTGGTCTGGGCCCTTTGGCAACCGTAGAGAGAACCAGGCTTTTATGTAATACAGGATATAATGAGAAAGAGGCATTTATTTGTATGGTCTCCTCTTTATATTTTGTCATATTGCTCCCATTTTTCATTCTCTGCTGCATGCTCTCAATGCAAACACTTCTTTTTCCAACAGTTTACATCAAGAAAGCAAGGCAAAGCAGAATAGATCATAATTAATAACTCAATGAGTAATAATAGTATTTCTGGTAAAGAGAGTATGGCATGGGTATGCTGTACTGTTGGATAAACTGCTATACAAATGTAATACAGGCAGTGGTAATTTAGTTGATCAAATTACCAGTTGACCTTAATCTGACTACTGGCTTTTAATTGAGGATTTGTAGTAAATTATTAGCATTGCTTGCTTGGGAAAGGGCAAAAAAAGGTCAAATAGCAAAGTGAATAAAACTAAATGGAATAAGAAGCAAATATAATTTCAAAAGGCAAAATTGATTCACTGAAAAACAAAGATAAAGCACAAGGACAACTCTCATAAACAGGTTAGCAAAGAAGAATCAGAATGATACAATGAAGATAGAACAGCAAAACAGGACAAGGACAAGATTAAATTGGCAAAACAAGCCCCATTTTTACATCTTTATATTTGCTGGCAACAACAAACTGCAAGGAGGAGCTGTGGGGACTGTGAAAATAAGCAGTGGGTAAATAATGTGGCTTCTGGTTATAATAAATGCAGAGGATGGAGAAGATCCTAACTTCTGCAGAAGTAAGATGAGCAGATGAGCCAGTAGCACTCGGTCTTGTTGGGGACAAACATAGCAGCAGAGTGTTGCGAAGCACCTACTTTCTAATTCAAGGTCACACTGCCATGATCTGTGGATATGTAAACAGCACCACTGTTACACTCTGCTGCTCTCCCTCTGTGTCGCCGAAGCACAAACCTGCTACCACCACAAGTAATCTGAGGGAAACAACACTGATGTATGTGTATGTATGCTTATTCTGTTTGACAGAGCGGATCACTCAGAGTATTGTCAAGTCTCACTTGGAGACGTGTCAGTACAGCGCTGAAGACATGAAGAGATTCACTTGGGTACAATACACAACTGAGGAAACACGTGCTTTTCAGAACAAGGTACATAAGCCAATAGGTGTTAAGTCTTCTGTCGTCATAATCTTTCCTAGCCATTGCAAATTTATCATTGCTAGATTAGAATAACTCATTAGCCCAGTAAGGGCCTAAACAAGCCAGTCTGCTTCGGATAATTTTATCAGTATTAAAATACAATATCAGATGTAAATTTTTTTTTAAATGAATTAGGTTACTTTGCTGATCTTTTTTTTTCAGTGAGTGGGCAGAGGTTAGATTTCTATAATTGAAAAGAAATATATAAATTATTATCTGTTTGGTCAGTGCAAGTACTAAGTCAGATCTTGTCTCGAACAAGTCATTTAAGATGAAGTGATGTTAATGGGCTTGTAATACTCATATGTCTTTTTTGTGCCACTCTTTCAGTCAGCTGAGTGGATGTGGCAGCAGTGTGCACACCACATCACCAATGCCATCCAGTATGTGGTGGAGTTTGCCAAACGCATTGCTGGCTTCATGGACCTGTGCCAGAATGATCAGATTATATTGCTGAAAGCAGGTCAGTGTCTAAAAATGCTCAAATCTCAAATACTTTATTGACAGAGTTATTTTTTCAAAAGTAAACATAGTCTGAAACTTGCTAACTTTAGTTACCTTCTGTTTCTTGTTTTGTCTCCAACCCCCTACCTTTGCCTTTTTTTCACCATCTGTTTATTTGTTTTACTAAATTACACACATCTGGTTCAAGCACTGTGGAGAATTGCACAATTCTGGAAACAAAATTTGCAGTTATCTTATGTATCTTCTCAACACATATCTGTGACATAAAATGCATTTATTTGACAATATATATTTGTGTTTACTTTCTGTAAATGTTTTGAACTTACTTAAAATTATTTACATTTTTTCATGTATTTTGTGAATCTTGGAGTATCTTGACCATCTCTGTCCATCCCTCCTCCTTCCTCTTCTTTCTCTATCTCTCCATCTTTCCATGTCTTTGTCTCTCTCTGTGGCTACCCTTTCAGGCTGCCTGGAGGTCCTGCTGATACGCATGTGCCGAGCCTTCAACGTCAACAACAGCACCATTTTCTTCAATGGAAAGTTTGCTTCGGCTCCGTTCTTCAAAGCACTTGGTGAGGATCAGATGGGGATGTAGTTGTGAAAGCTCTAAAACATTCAGATAATTGGCAGGGTCACACATTAAAGCATCTATGTTTCTTGGCTTATGTAAGATGGAAAATCTTATGCCTTTTTCACAAGCACTCTGCCATAATTGGAGGCCAGGCCTCCAATTTCATGATTGACAGCTTATAGAGATGCCTCTAACACAATTCATTATTTTAAACAACATAACTGTGGTGATTCTTCTTCAAATGATTCTACAAGATATTAATTTCAGTTTCAGTCTTGTCAACAGCAGTTTGTTAAAGCAAGAACCGACTTTGAGGAGAAATAATTTAAAGTCTCGAAGTTGCTCTTCAATTTCTGAAGCACTGTCTTGCCTCTTTAGTACAACCAACTGTGTAACAATACACACTAATGCAGGAAATGAAAACAAACTCCATTAAACACAACAGTGAGTTATGTGATAAATTCATCTAAGGAAAAATTTGCCAAGTTGTCTGATTTTAAATGATGGATCATATCAGTCAGTACAGCAGTATATCTCCCTGAGCTGTTGAATTGATTTTTAAAAACACTGGGATACTGTCATTTCTGGGGGGTAAGAGAGACATTAATGGTATTTAGAAAAACTGGTACAATTTAATGGTGGAATTTTCACCTGGGCCACTGTAGGTCAGTATATTCACACCGTCAACCCTCTTGGGTATCTCCTGCATCAGTTGTCTCATTACGCAGGGCTACTGAAATCTTCAAGCTGTTGTTTTTGAGAATTAATTAAACAATATCCTGTTTTTGTGCAGGTTGTGATGACCTGGTCAGTGCAGTGTTTGACCTTGGAAAAGGACTCTGCCGTCTACAGCTGTCTGATGAAGAGATGGCTCTGTTTAGCGCTGCCGTCCTTCTGTCCCCTGGTGATTAACCTTCTTCTATTTCACTTTGTTGCTTACACACTCATTCCTGCACACAAACATGTTCAACGGGAAGTGCTTATTATACTCCAGAATAATAGAATAGCACTGAATAAACCACTGTTATGTGGGAATTTTTATACTCACAGAATGTAATTTCAGAAATTTGGAGGAGATCCCAAAGTTTCCAAACATACCATATATGTCAGGCTAAATTTTAGGGAAATGTTTTAAAATGATGCAAGAGACATCTAATATATTTGCATTTGATTGAATGGTGCCACCATCAAGGAAAAATGTCTTAGGTTTGAATATTTTAGTCAGTGTAAGTATCATAATAAGCATCAATGAAGAGCTTACACAGAATACATTCTTTCAGACATCATGCAGAAAGATGATTTTACCAACCTTAAAGCAATTAAAGGAGAAATAAACTGGGGAAACTGTATTTTAAGGGGTTAATATTTTCTTTCCTGTAGATCGACCCTGGCTGACAGAAGGCCAGAAGGTTCAGAAACTCCAGCAGAAAGTCTACCTGGCTCTGCAGCACAGCCTACATAAGACCAGTGCTTCTGACGAAAAACTAGACAAGGTAAAGACAAGCAGTCACAACTCTTCTTTAACACATATAGTTGTGTACACAAACACAGAAATTTACCTTTGTGTCTCCTCTGTACCCACAGATGGTGTCCAGGCTGCCCATAATGAAATCGATCTGTAATCTCCACATTGATAAGCTGGAGTTTTTCCGTTTGGTCCACCCAGAGACCGCCTACAGTTTCCCACCACTGTACCGTGAAGTTTTTGGCAGCGAGATGTCTCTGCCGGACTCCACCGACAGCTAGACAGACAGATAAACAAGAGAGATGGAGAGAGTGTATTAAGAAGTAGGGAAGCAAAAGGAGAGACAAAGAAGGATAGAGATGTTGAAGCTCAACAACCAGCAGTGAAGAGACAATCCAGGACTTTTAATACTTCGTCTCCCAAGATCCCAAAGTAGTCCTCCACTTTCCCAGCAGGCAAAGCACCTTACACTACAGACCACACATGCTCATGGTCCTCTGCACATTGTAGCATTAACAACAAGCGGATGGGCACCGTAATAATTACAGAGCAGCCCGCTTAGCATGTAACAGCTCCAAGCTCTAACACTTGTTTAAGATCAGATCCACTGTGGATCACCCAGCCAGTTATGAATGTACCTCATTGATACGCACCAGTGCACAAGCCAGAACCCAACAACGGTGAATGTACAACCCTGCCACTCTGAGACAGAGTTTTACACATGGTATTAGACTGAAGTCGTTTTGATCAACAGGTCTCACTATTAATACAGCTCTCAGTCAATATTTCTCTCTATATTAATACATCTCAGTATGGTACACATTCGTATTCATACAGACAGTATCCTTGTACTGACCATCACTTAGGGACCAAGATCATGAGTCATTTTCTCTGATATAAAAAGAAAGACACAGATATGATATGACTCATGGCTTAGGCTGACCTCCTTCATCAGCTGAGAACCAGTTTCACACACATTTAGACAGTGTTCGGTGCTGCCTATTTGTAGGCTCTTGTAATGCAATGAGAAACCTCAGTCCCACACACCCCTTTCCTTGTAAATGCCACTTAGAGACAGGACAAGATGAAATTATCTTTAATTTATATACACATTTATAAACAAATATTTTAAATAAGAATGTAAATAGATGACTATATAAGTATATGGAGAGAGTTAGAATATGTGTTCAATTCAGTTCAGAGAGAAAGGGAGAGAAAAGTGGATAGTAAGATGTAGAGGAGGGAAGAGAGACGGATGTGTGAGGATAGCTGATATTTGGACTCCAATCTTTTTCTGGACTATTTTTCCTCTCTTGACAGTACTCTCAGGTTTCCGTGGCAACAATCCCCTCTTGCCCAGACAGCAAACCCAGCTGGGTTAGGCGCAGTCATCACGCAAGCATTGGGGTGGACACTTGTTGCAGATACAACATGGCAGGGGAGGCAGTGTACCCAAACAAAAGCGAAAAAACATTGCCGTTGTCTTGCATTTAAACTGAGAGCTTTCAGTCTGCACTGTTGCTGCCCGACCCCCACCCCCACCTCCCACCCCGCCTAATGAGACAAGAGGACAAACAGGACACTAAGGAAAAGAGAAAGCAAGGCAAAAGATGACTTCATGAACTGTAAAATAAAAGGGGACACACAGCCCCCCCCCGTTTCTAACCAGCAGTCAAAAGAGTAAGTGTAGTATAATTGTATGTCACTCATAAAGTTTCAGCTGGTTAAAGGCAGGGACAACGATGGTCCATAATATGTATCATAAACCCTCCCTGCTGGTTGGAGCAACTGTATTATTTTGTACATTTGCTGTTCCCCTCTCCTTCAGTCCCAAAACCCAACACTTGTCCGAATACCAAGCACTTATATTTTCTTTTTTCTCACTGGACACTAGTCTAAGGCCAGACAGAGCTACCAGCTGCCCCCCTGAGTTGAGCCTCAATGCCAGTAAGACTTAACAATTTTCAGTCAATTTGTTATGCATTATTTTTGTTTGTTATTCCATATCTGTCAAACAAAGGTCACCCATAACTGTTTACATTTTTCATGTACATATTTAACATGCTTTCTGAAGGTTGTAATAGCATTGAGATGATGATGATAATGTCTTACTTGGGGTGCTGTGAAGTTCTTGAGCAGAGTCCGAGGACCTGCTTTTTGCCGCTCAGGGAGCTAGCTGTGATCTCTTGTCCCTTTTATTACCAGTGTCGTCTTTTAGCCTTGTATCCCTCACACCTTTGCACCTAAGATGAGACCCATAACCATAATCACTGTGGACGTAAGTTCTATTTTGGTGAATGTTACTGACAAAGTGTCCAAGCCCTTCCCGTTTGTCCTAATATTGTAACATTAAATTTAAGAGACATAGGAACTTAAAAAAATAAATAAATGAATCAGTTAGAGTTAAAAATGGATTTCATTATTGGGGTTTAATGTTTCTTTTGCTGTGATTTTCATTTATTTGTCAGTCTTTTATCCACCTTTTTCTCTACGTGTCTCCACTTCTGTCTTGTAAAGTCAGTGATCTATTTTTTTAATTGAAGAAAGATTAGGAAAAGTACAAACAAAAAAGAATAGTTTGTCTCCCTTCTCTTTCCCTGTATGACAAAATGTACAAGAGGTATATTACTAGTCCAAGAATAACTGAGTCACACAGCTCGATATATATTGTTGTCCAATGGGATACCTTATATGTGGTTTTAAGAATGTAATAAACTTTCTTTTTCTTTTGAAATGTATCATTGAGTCTTATTTAAACTCGAATTTTGCTTTCATGTGATGAATATGTCTTTGCATGTTTTTGACTAATCATCCCATATTATACTGTACATTCTGTATTCCTCTCATGCCATTAACTGAACTGCAACAATTATTCCATTAATTGACTGACAGAAAATAATCGTTTAAGTAATTTATAGTCGAAAACTCCAACCATTTTCTGCTCGCAGCTGTTTTTGTCTGTTTTATATCATAAATTCAATCTCTTTATCAATATTTAAAGTTGAGCGTGAAAGTTTGACAAAAAAAGTATTAACATAAGGTTTATTTAAAAGCTTAACCGGTTTCTTCTCAAAGTTTTCCTCAGTGGATGGAGTTTGCTCAGACTGAGGAGCTTGAGCTAAGATTTTTTTGCTAAAAGAAATTTAAAGACTTCACCTTTGGCCCAAAAAAACTGTCATAGGGAATTTTTCTAACCACTTTCTTACAGTTTATATAACAAACAATAAAATGAGCAATTAATAGACATTCTTTAATGAATATAACCTTATGTTGCAGACATATTATCAAACAATTTGTGACTTTTTACAATTTCGTACAAATATGAAATAGATTTTTTTTTGATCAAGCAGAATACAGTAAAGTATGAATTTTTGAGGTGAAAGAATGTCTCTCTCAGCTAAAGTCAAAGTCAGCAGTCTGCAGAGAAAGTAGGTGATTTGGATGCATGAGTTTGTGTGCGTGCGTGCGTGCGTGTGTGTGTGTGTGTGTGTGTTTTGACCCACTTTATCCACCAGGAAGGAGCCTCCCACATGCAGCTGTGTCCAGGAAATTGTGGTTGCCTAGCAAGTTTCACATCCACGGTGTAAAGTTTGAAGACGTGTTGCTCGGCTGCTGTTTGTGTTGTAAACTACAAACTCACACCAACTATTTTAAAACACATATTTCCCCGTCGAGGTCTAGGTGGCAACACTGACGGTGCAAGATGTCCGTAGCAGGATTTAAGAAGCAATTTTACAAAGCAAGCCAGGTAAATGCGCCATTTTTTCAACATTAGCCGGTAGTTTAGCTAGCTAGCTAGCTAACATTATCGTCACTTTTATTGCGCTAGCTTCAAGCTAGCTGGAAAACGTTATGAAGAACGATAAAACGCGTTTTCTGGGTTAAACACTATGAAACGCTTAAACTTCTTGAAAAGTATAATACTAGCTATGTTGTTATGAAACTCTTTCAACAACTGTCATATGTGTTTTCGCTCACAGGTAATGTCAACGTTAACCCTTAATGTAAATTAGCCAACGCTAATTTAAAGAGCTAGCAAGTTAACGTCAGTAAAGTTATAGTCAGCTTAAAACAAACTAAAGTCAAACTTGGTTATTTACCGCTGGCTTCCAGAGTAGCTCGTTGTCCTAACGTTATGTATTTAAGCACTTACTTTCCTTCAGGTTGATTGAAGTTAGTCGTAGATGGGTTAGTTTTCGTTAGTTTGCAGCCAGGTTTTTGTCCAGCTACGTAGCTTGTATCCCTGAATTTTCACTGAAATAAGATTAATGTTCAAGATCAGCACCACATTCCTGAAGTATCTGTTGCTGCAGAAGTCGGGCATTGAAAAGATGAGTTTCTGGTTTAATGGAGATACTGTATGTGATGATAGGAGTTTGGTCTCGTCGTTTTTTGCTGTTATTTTCAACAGCAGGTAGATACATCATTCAGGTGTTAGCGTTAATACTATCGTCCTAAAGTGGTGTTCCTGTTTGTTATCTCAAGGATTACACGACGCTTTCAAAAAACTTCTCTGAAGACGAATTGGCCAATGCTTTGTGGTGGGTAGATAGCTCAAATTACACAACACGTCTGCGCGATACATAAAAAATCCGTTATCTTTAAGCTATAAGTATCCTCTGTGTTTCCAAGTGTTGAACTGAAATGACCTTTGATCATCTCCATCTAGCTAAATGATATAGTGACGTACAACTTTGAGATTTTTGTATGTAAATTAGTTTATTTTCATATCTCCATATTTAAGTTATTGGAGAAAAGTCAGTTATTTACTTCTAATATATAAAGGGAGGATGATGTCAACCAGACACACTGATTACCTTCTATCACATCAACTACAAAAGACTATTTCTTGTTTTTAATATTGGTTTTAGCCAGGTTTGCCGTGTGCTACCAAATTTCAAATAGCACTCATCACTGTTAAGAAAGAAATGAAACAGGTGGCTCTTGAGGTGGTTAAAAGTTGAACCTGCCACCACAAACTTGAAACTCAACATGACAAGGCCTGCAAAACCGGTGGCCTATGTGTATTGATGATACCTGCCTTGCAGCAGGTCCTTGCTTTGACCCAACATTAGTGATAGGCAAGTGACAGCTCCTTGCTAAGTGGGTGTGTACCTTACTGTGGGTAATGGAATTCTACATATGAGAATACTCTGCCCAAACCAGCTTTCCAGTTTGTAAGTAAACCAGAAGACAGAGTCAGTACGTTGACACTACAGCAAGAATAAAAAAAACTCACAAAAATCTTATATTCCATACAAGCTTTTGGAAAACTTGGTTAGGGCAGTTGGATTGCTAACACCAAAGTAAAGTGGTATTGGCCAACTCCCATTGCAAATACCTCAACTATTGGGACATACTATAAGGCAGAGCTGTAAACATACAGTATAGGGCCTGTACTGAACATCCTGCCCTCCATTAGCACAGACCTGGTCAACAAGTGTTGCACCTTGTCCTTCAGGCTATGAATAGAAAGAAATGGGGTGGAGGAGGACAATCAGCTGTCTAAGTTAGTTGCTCAATAGGGTTCATATCATAAAGCCATAAAAATACACTTGGTTTAATCAATGATTAAACAGAATAACTTCAGTCATATAAAGCTTGCATTATTTATATGATGATTATAAAGTTAATTTTAGTCCATATCATATTATATATCTTTATATATATATATATATATATATATATATATATAATTTTTTTATTTTTTATTTTTTTATTTTTTATTATTTGTATTTATTTTTTTGTTTTGTTTACGAAAGCAAGTCCCTAACGCCACCTTTACAACAACCTTTTACCAAATCTGAATCCTGTATCAAATCTGCCTATGAATCTGTATCTTTTTAACCCCTTGTGTAGTTATGGCTTTCAAAAATTTTAAGTAACAGGAGTCATAAATAACAGGGCTAATTGTTATATTACTGGAACCAAAACTCAAGTCTTTCCACATAGATTATATACCCTAGTCTGACTGAGATGGGTAGGTTTATTAGTTATGTTGGACAAAAAACTTTTGTTTGCAATTACGAAGCCAGATGGGGAGCTGAAAGTCTGTTTGTGTTTAGATTTCACACATCTATATGCCACAACTTCACATCTGGTACCAAGAGATTCATTAATTGCAATTAAAATGCTGTAAATTAGACTTCATAATTACGGAACATGAGGGGCTGAATTATATCCCGGGAACCAGTTGGCAGTGGGTGCCTAGGGCATTTTCAGAGCCACTGAGTGTATCCCTATAAGGCCTGTGTATCATATAAACTAGGGAGACTGATTGATCCATCTGGTCATAGAGTTTTATGTTCAGTGTGCTGCCGACAGCTGCACCGTGTTGAACCAAATGAGAAAACACACACACACACACACACACACACAATGAGTCTCTGTATGGCCTGCCAACCAACTCCACAGGATTTTAGAGTTTGTTTCGCTGATCAGAAATGAAGAATATATGTGCCATGCGTGAGTGAGGATATAAATTGGGGGGTGAGAGCACGATGAAGTTAGCATGTGCGTTTAGTAAAAGTATCCATGGATGTGTTTGCTGTGTAGGCAACTGCAATGTTCGTGCTGACCTGATGGGGAAAAAAGGAAAACTCTACAGTATAATTCCTTATGAATCCAGGCTCTCAGTACAGAGGAAAGTGTAGTTTGCAGAGCTCATTCCCCCATGCAGAGTTTAATAGTCCATTGAAAAAAGAAAATGGTGGAAGATATTAAACATCCATTAAAGTTTGAATACAGACAACAGGGAGGTTTTAAAGGTTTAGGTTAAGCTCATTTGACAACAAGATCCTGCCCTGTGGAAATGTCCATGAGCAAGCCTCTGATCCCCTATCAGTTCCAGAAATTCAGTTCTGTAGTTGACCTTGCTTTGGAGGTGGAGGAGTGGACAAGGCAAGACAGATAATAAAAAAAATCATAATAATATCAATACAAATTGACCAAGTGTAGAACTTCAAGTTTGTCATAATGGAGCACAAATGTGTGTTAACTTATGAGTAATCCTCCATGAGGACCAGTAAAAATTCTGAGTTCAGTCGGCGTCATTGCTCTTTTTGCTCTTCCGTCACAGTTAATGAGTGAGAAGGTTGGAGGTGCAGAGGGAACCAAACTGGATGAAGACTTCAAGGACCTTGAAAGGGTACTTCATACATTTTAATATTATACCCATAGTTCACGAGTTGAGAAACAGTATTCTGATATGTTGTGCTTTGAAATTATATCCTCCAAGTTTCTTACACTCAGTGTCAAAGGCATACATCACAGTATATGCACACAGGTATCAATCAATGTCTCTTCTTAACTTGTATCACCAGAGAGCAGATATTACCAGCAAAGCAGTTGTGGAGGTCATCAATAAAACATCAGAGTACCTCCAGCCCAACCCCGCAACGAGAGCTAAGCTTTCCATGCTCAACACAGTTTCCAAAATCCGTGGACAGGTGAATAGTCCAGGCTACCCCCAGCCTGAGGGCCTTCTGGGGGAGTGCATGACTAAGTACGGACGGGATATGGGCGAGGACACCAACTTTGGTAAGAACGCCGGAGTCATGATATACACAGTTGACTAGATATGTGTGTAATGGTTAATGTATGGAAAGCCTTAAAAATGCGGAGAGTTGGAGCATGATATGGTAGGGGGATGTATTTTCCTATAGGACGAAAAATATCTGTACACTCACTTTAATTTTTTTCATGTTTTCACCTTCTTTATAGAGCAAATTATTATTATTAATATGCCTCTCAATGTCCCGAACTCCCTAATGCTGGTGTTTTATGTGTGTGTGTTTTTTGTGTGTGTGTGTGTGTGTGTGTGTGTGTGTGTGTGTGTGTGTGTGTGTGTGTGTGTGTGTGTGTGTGTGTGTGTGTGTGTGTGTGTGTGTGTGTGTGTGTACTGCAGGTGGGGCTCTAATAGACATAGGGGAGTCAATGAAGAGGATGGCCGAGGTCAAGGACTCTCTGGATATTGATGTGAAGCAGAATTTTATTGACCCACTGCAGGCAGTCGCTGAGAAGGATATCAAAGACATTCAGGTATAATGAAAGAGATAGTTTGCTTCTGCATGTACAGGCTAGGCATTGACTAGTGAACTCCAAATTCTGTGCATCAGCTCCAATAATATGAAAAAAGTATTAACAGTCCAGGTGCATAACAGCTGAACTGCACACAGATGTTTTAATCACACTGATGGCATAAGAAATTTCTCAAAACAATCAAACAAGTGAAAATACTTACTTACCCTCATATCATACTGTAAAATCTGCAAAACCTCATCTGTCCATTCCCAACTGTTTCACCCCTGCAGCACCACCTGAAGAAGCTGGAGGGCCGCCGTCTGGACTACGATTATAAAAAGAAACGTCAAGGTAAAATCCAAGATGAAGAGATCAGGCAAGCCCTGGAGAAGTTCCATGAGTCCAAAGAGATGGCTGAGAGCTCCATGAACAATCTGCTGGAAACAGATGTGAGTAGCCTATAGACTAAACTTGATACACTTTGTTTTGGACATGGCCCACTGAAACCTGCTGGACTTTTTAATAAAAACATGTTTCCCTTCATTAGATTGACAAATGTTGGTAAACCTGTGATTGTTACGAATGAGACTGAAGCAACTAAAATATTGAGGCGAGTAATGTGACGTTTGCATTAAAAGATGCATCTGCAGTAGTGCTAGTGAGACTTGTTATACTACAAGGTGAAAAATACACAGACAACAGCATACATATCGAACAATAGAGACAATACAGAGCTGCAATTACTTGTCATTTTAACCTCTAGTTAATCTAGCCAATCCCCCACCCCACTGATTAATACTGTTGTCATTGAAGTAGGCTAAGTGATGTCAAGATGATCAAAGTCAGCAAACATTTCTTAAGTACAATATAACAATATAATTGTACACTATAATCATTGATAATAGGCTTAAAGAAAAAAATAAGCCATCTTATTCAATCAGTGCCATTGGAAATGCTGCATCAATTCAATAGGTGGTTGTATAGATGAGTAGAGGTCACGAATCAGAAGTGTGATAAGGCTTTCTAGGTTTCTTTGGGAAGTTAAAATGTATAAGTGCTTCAGTCTTTTACGATTTTCAAGGGAGCTGTGAAGATCTCATGGCTGCCAAGACATCTCCTGTGTACCAAGACTGTGAGATCGGGTCGAGTTACATAATGTTGAGAGATTTAATTGAAAGCATTTATGGCTGAAGCAGACGGTTGAATTGACATAATTTGTAAGGTTACATAAATACATTGAATGAACTGTATGCCTTCAAGAACTAGTTAGACAGACTCAAAATAGAGGGTCAAATGAAGAGACCCTAGATAAACAACATTAAAGCTGTATGAAACATGGTAACCAAACTAACTCACAAATATTGAATTCTTGTTAATGTGCCTATATTTTGAGTATTTGATGATATTTATTCTGCATATTATATCTGTGACTGCATCAATTGGAAACACTAGGCTTGCTCCTCAAAGCTTCTCAGTTAGCGTAACGCATGTTATGTCTTAAAGGACACATTGTGTCAGCTGACATGCCTTGTTTTTCCTCGCGGTAACTTGCAGTCGTTTGAACCTGTCAAACCCGTTTTGTTTGATCTTTACTGTTTTGGTATTGTCATATAGAGTCGTTTCAGAGCTTTTTTGAGTGAGGCTGTTGTGATGAACAATACCGATATAATGATAAACAAATGCGAATGATGAGAGACAGGAATGCAATGAAATGTAGGTAACCAGTAAAGAATGCACTGAAGGACCAGAGCTGTTCCTGTTTTTGGTCTCATATTAAAATAGTTTGTGTGTGTATGTGTGTATGTGTGTATGTTTGTATGTGTATATGTATGTGTGTGTATGTGTGTATGTAGGTGGAGCAGGTGAGTCAGCTGTCCTCTTTTGTAGAGTCTCTGCTGCAGTACCACAGACAGGCCGAGCAGATCCTGGAGGAGCTTTCTGACAAACTGAGAGAAAGGTCAGCGCCATGACTTTTTGTGGAAGATGGCATGCCTTTTGTATGTTGAGGCTGTGTCCTCTGGCTCATGATTTGGGATGATTCAGCTGCACCATCTTTTCTTTTACCATTCTGATTACAAGTAATGAATGTCAAGCAGTAGCTGATGCTGAGCTCAAATAACTTATTTTTACTGAACAATATACATTTAGATAACTATCTTTGTTTTTGTAGGCACAGATGATTTTGTTATCATCCGTTTTCCTCAATTACAAAAATAGAATATCTTTTATTTTGGAATAACATAAAATAAAGTAGATTTGTTCTGCTTTTAACAACTTGCTTGTAGTCATAGTAATTGGAACAAAGCCCACAAGAAACTGGATTGATATCTCTTTGTTAAACCTGCCAGTGTCTGTGTTGGTGCATCTCCTACTTTTGCGCTCGGAGAGGTGATGTTTTGCTCTTCTTTTGTATTCAGGGTGAACGATGCTCAGAACCGTCCAAGGCGCGAATACACACCCAAACCCAGACCAGCCTTTGACTTTGGAGAGGTAGAACAGTCCAACGGAGGATACTCACCTGCTGCAACAAGCCCTTCATCTTACTCTCCATGTAAATTTATGTTTGTATATTTTGTGAGAGCTGTGTGAGTGTGCTTGAATGTCTGTATTTGTATGTGTGTGAGGCATACACCCAAGAAAGAATGCGTTAAAGTCAATCGCATTCTTAGGAATTATGTGTCTTTCCTTCTCCGACATTAACCAGCCCCAGCACAATATCAAGGTCTATCTTTCCAAAGAAACTCCATCAAGAGCAGGTCACGTGTGTTGACAGATGAAGATATCACTTACACAGAACTACGAAGTTTCTCTACTTTGACTCACTCTGTTGCACATCTTTGTGGCAGAGAGGTGGATGCATGTCTGTGTGATAGTCAACTATTTCACTAACATTACTGAATGGTGTTTGTTTGTGTCCTCTGTGGCAGGTTCCCAGAACAAGAGTTTAAACTCTGTCTGACGAAGGCTGCAGACATACAAACTTAAGCAAACCATTCTCTGTTTTTTTGTTTTAAATTATCAGTGACTGATATTTTAATAAATTTGTCAACCACGTCAAACATTTTCATAAAAAATTGTTTTTTACCTGCAGTCATGATTTTGCTGAATTGTATGTATCTGCTGGCCTGTTTTCTAACTGAAATTTCTGACCCTCAGGAAAAATCACAGCATGCCACATGGTTTATTTTACAGATCTAAATAGGGATTCAATCTATTATCATTCCCCTTTCCAGTCCAACAAGAGAAAGTAAATTTGAAAAGTCTTAGATCAAAACTTTTGACATGGTCATTGTGGTTGGCAGGAAATAGTTTTGTTGTGTAACATATCAGTATATGATTGTGATCTTGAGTTGTAGAAGGATGCTCCCTTACCGCACTGATGGCTAACTTAAAAACCTCTCCTTTTTGAATGACTTTAGTTTTATGGTCTGTTCCAGAGTCTTATTGGAAAACATACTGGTGACACATTCCCTTTAATGAAATCCTTTTAAAGGAGTATATAATAGTTTTATTAAAGGGAAACTTTCCACAGAGTGACTATTTGTACTTTCTCTCTCATTGCATCTCTCTACATTGTGTCTCTCTCTATAGCTGAGCCATGCTGTAAAGCCCTGTATGACTTTGAGCCGGAGAACGACGGAGAGCTGGGCTTCCACGAGGGTGACATCATCACCTTGGTCAATCAAATCGATGAGAACTGGTTCGAGGGAAGCCTTGGTGGAAAATCAGGATACTTCCCCAACAACTATGTTGAAGTGATGGTGCCTCTACCGCACTGAAAACAGCAAGGCAAGAGGGAGACTGCAGAGGATGGAAAGGGGGGATGATAGAGGATTGTCAACTTTCAATAAACAAAGGATCTCTTTGTTTATTGAAAATAAAAAGGGTAAACATCTCAAGACAGGGACCTAATTTTTGTATCTAAGAGTTATTTGAGCAAAGCTTTTTTTTTTTTTTCATTCAAGATTTAATGGATTTTTAAAAACAGTAAGGATGGAGGGAAGATCAGTCAGAAAAATTATGGCGTAATGTCTACGCGCATTTACCATATCCTCAGTCTTTATATTCATTCTCTATGCACCTGTGCACTTTGTACAGTACACCTCCATCACCAGGACTGATGAAGAAAGATCGAGAGAATGGCATCTGTAATATCATGTCCAGCGGTATCCACAAACACTAAGAAATGCAGCTACTTTATTCTTATATTCTTATCCTATTTTATATATTTACATTATGACATTTCTTGTTCTTTGTATTGTGCATATTGGTACTACACACATGCATGTATACACATGCATTTTTCTAAGCACTGTTTTCTACACTCCCAGTTTTCACCTCTGTGCCTTTAGGCTTTAGTATTGTTGTCATCCCGGTCTCATTGGAGTCAACATGGAGGACTGGCTGCCTTTTGTTGACGTTTAAAACAATCCTCGGCTGCCATCTGGTGGTAAAGATGATTCTTGGCTATTGGTTTGAGTGGCACTGTCATATGGCTTCTGTTACCTCTTATCAATACATGTTGGATGGCTTTTCTTAGGTTTTAGGTAGGTATGTTTTCAAGACATAGAGTATATGTGTATAAAACTTCAAAAATAGCTGAAGCCAGTCGGGGGATAAAGTTGACAGACTACTGTTTGTTACTGTAATTGCAGTTTTACAAACATTAGCTAATTTTATTCTAGACCCTAAAGTTGTTTAAGAGTTTATTTCTAAAGGGCTGTAGGGGTCCATAAATACACTTTTCTTTTTTATTTCCATTATCACACTAATTGTTAGTAAGTTGTCCCTAAGTTAATTTACCTACAGCTCTACCCGTTTTTCAATGCACAACACCCTCTTGTCTCTTACAGTTGATGCCAAAGAGAGGTTACACAAATTCCCAAATTGCCTGAGGCTGCTGTTTGTCAATGAAAAGACATGTATTTAAACAGCCTTATCTACACAATGCTGCAAAATTAATATTTAATAATCGAGATGATTATATGCAATCAAGTTTTCCCTTTTTATATACTTCACAGAAGCAGACATTTGATTCAATTACAGTGTAGCTCACAATAATGCAACATTATTTTTCCCCACCCCAAATAATTTATAGTAATACCCCTAAACCATAAGCCTACATCCTTCAGTTCCTCTATTTTCTCAGGCTTTAGTGATGCTGCTGGCAGTGTCACTCAATTGTTTTGTGGGCTTTTACTCAACTGTTTGTCAATGAATTTTCAGCCTGTGATTTGTTTGCCCTCGGCGCTGGGGTAAGCTTGTCTTTAGTATTCTAACCTATAATTTGGAGCATGAAAATTAATCTGATGTGTATTGGGGGTTTTTCTACCTGCCTTAGTTTTCAGACTGAAACTGTGCACCAGACCTGACAGAAAATGCTAGCTCCCAACTATTGTGTTCAGAATTTACTAATAATGAGAAGGGTTGTTACACAATGGCTGGTTTCAGTTTCATTTAAGCCTATTACAAGCAGAGTATGAACTGTGAGGGTTTGTGCTGTTCACTAAAATGCCAACTTTCTCCTCTTGTCATGATCCCCTTGTTAGACCGCCCCCGCCCCACTCATCTGTCCCATCTCTATTTAAACTGGGAGTGGAACAGACAGGTCTTTTCAGCAGGGAAGGGTACACAGCAGTGGATTATGCCCTCCATCCCCCACTAGTCTTTATTCTCCACCTGCCCCTGTACCCCTACCCCCTCTCTCGTTATCTGCCCCATCCCAATCCCATGGTGACTCTGGAGCTTGGTTTCCTGGTCCATCCCTGGAATAATCTCTTTGTTATCATAGTATGTGCCTCTTAATGTTATGGTTGCATGTCTCCTATGTTATTCATGTTATGTGTAGGGCCATGGGGTTTAGCTGTGCTGAGAAATAATTGTGCGGTTCAGGTGTGTTTTTAGATGCCTCATTACACTAAATCAAAAGTCCAGAGTTTGAGAGGGGAAAGAAGGGTCAGGGGCTCAGGTTGAGCTATTGTGCAGTTTGTATAATATTGATGATGATTAATGTCATGGAACAAAGGGCTAAGATCAATTTTTATACGCTGCTGCCGTCATCTGAAATAGTTGTCTGACTGCTGCGGCTGACATTTATTGCAACACGACATTCTGTGATGGCTTGTTATGCATTCATACCCATAAGTGTCCCAATTTTGTGATATTAATGAAGTATTACCAGCCTTAAAAGCTTTATTTTATTATGCACAATCCTAATGTAGTTTTCTGTGCTAAAATGTAACTGCTTTGCATGTGTCTTCATTACAGTATGTCTTGGACAATACTTTATTTTCGTAACTGTGACACTATGGGGAGACTAAAATATGGGATTATCCTGGATTATTTTTAGGATATATGGTTTACCTCTATACTAAATGTAATCCTATGTGTATTGTTTATTTTTGTTATTATGTAAAGGGGAATGGATGCTGTTCATTTGCTTCTTTAAATAAATGTTAAGTAACTTGGCTCCCAGTGTGTCTACATAAAATTACAGTCCTTTGGTCATTTTTGAATACAAAAACAATAATAAGGTGTATATACTTGTGCAGAAAATATGATCTGTAGGATTATCTCTTTTTACATGTAGCCTACGTGATTCCTATTAAAACCCAGCTAGTTACATATGTACAATTGTTCATTTTTTCTCAGTAAAATCTATATTTTGGACATTTATCCCTCACCCATCCAGTTTTTAATCTGCACAACCACCCGTCTGCATGACCCCCAGATACAGCAGGCTCCACCAGCCAGCTGTTGGATTATTGCCACAGCAGTATCTCATCGGGGAAGGCGTGTCACTCCCCGAATTACTCAGATCCCCTTTGTCCTCAGTGCCCAGCCAGCGACACTCATGGCGGCTGCACCCGTCAGACAGCGCTCCGGGCCAGGGGGACCCCGGGCGCAGCTCCCGCCCTGCTACTACGAAGGATACCTGGAGAAGCGCGGACCGAAAGAAAAGGTAGGGTCGCCCGGGGCAGATCTAGTGCCATGTTGTTTCAGTGCATGCTGTAGATAGCCGTGGTCGGTGTGCACGCGTGTGTGTGTGTGTGTGTTCCCACCGCACACCGGCTGTTCCCCTATTCCCAGAGAGCTGTCAACTTCCTCATTGTGATAGAATGGGCGAGGCGAGACTCTACGCTGGAGCTGGCGGGGATAATTTCACATAGCGGATCACAGATTTCGTTTTGCTCTTAAACCGGGGTTTGCAAGACTCTGACAAGGAACGCTTCCAGCAATTTATGAACGAATCACGACATAGCCCACGAATCTAGGGGAAACCCGATTTCTGTCAAAAGGTTGCATGACATTTCAATTACATCACATGGGCAATCTGTGGCTGTATCCCTTATCTTCATAACAAGTCATCTACTGTATGTCACAAAGAGTATGTCTGCCAAGCATTTTCATCCCCCAGAATTCAATGCTGACTCATACTCTTCTTTTGAGATATTGTTCTGACACTGGTCCCTGAAGCGCATTTCCAATATCTCAAATACAAACTTACAGTCAAATTGACATTGTTACTCAAGGCTTCTTTTGTATGTTGTTTTCATTTAAATGTAAGATGATAACTAAAGAATGGGACACAGGGGACCCCCCCCCCCAAAGGGCCACCCTCACCCATTAGGCTCATTTTAATGCAATACAGACGTGTAATGTGAGCTTGGCTCAGGTGCAGGATATTTCAGTGATCCGTGGTCACAGACTGACAGCAGCTGAGGCTCACTCTCTCATCAATCTCGTGGGACAGGAAATGTGAGAATGATTTTAACAAAGAAAAGGGAAATATCCATCACACGGATGTGAAAAACAGCACAATTGTTGTCATGCTCTTTCCCCCTTTTTTCACATCTGCTTATTTCATGTGCGTCAGGCATCCAGACGACTGTGGACCTGTCTCTGCGGGAATTCTTTGTATTTCTTCAATAATGCCAAGGACACTCATGTAAGTTTCAGACTGAATACATTTTGTTTGTTGCACATCATCGTGTGTTGACACTGAAACATATTTGTGTGTGTGTGTTTGTGTATGCGTTTGCATTACAGTATGTGGAGAAGCTGGACCTGAGTGGATTTGTGTCCCTCAAGGACGACTGCAGCCGGGACAGAAACCTGGAGGCGGCCAGACTCATCCTGCGCATGAAGGACGGGGAAACCAAACTGACAGTAATGCCCCTCACACACACTCTCTCACACACACACACACACACACACACACACACACACACACACACACACACACACACACACACATAAACACATTAAAATGAACTCTTTTTGTAAGGAGTAAAAGGGCTGTTGTCTTTTCCAGGCACCCAACTTAGAATCAAGGGAGCTGTGGAAAGGTTTCCTCTACTCTGTCATCGATGTAAATATTCATCTTCTGCACACCTGCTACACCTGCATCTCTCTGCCAGTGTCTTTCTTTTATGCTGTTTAATAAGAAATTCTCCCTTCTATCCAATCGCAGCTCAATGTACCGTCCTGTCTCACGTTGCTGCCGGGCCAACTGCAGATGCTGAAGGAGGTGGTGGACAAAGAAAGGTCCAGACGGAGAACTCGTACTCCCACACGCGCTCCTCCTTCACCGCTCTCCGTGCCTTTAGTAGGAGAGATCCCACCGTGAGTTCCCGTCTGTGTTGACGGACTGTAGCTGTTTTTGTGTGTGTGTGTGTCAGTCAACATATGTGTTGTCATTTTTGCTGTGTGTGTGGCACCCAGGTGCTTTCGACCAGTGTCCCGAACAGAGGCTGAAGTCCTTCTAGAGAGACACCCAGACTGCGGCAACATGTTGATCCGTCCAGGCAGAGATGGATGCTCGCTAGCTGTTACTACTCGCCAAGACCTCAATGGGTAAAACACCTGCTGAATATCTGGACACCACAGCTGCAAATGTCATGGACAGACACCATCTTCACTGCAAAAATGTATATACTTTCTGTTTGACTTTTTTTTTTTTTTTTTGTAGGTCGGTGTTCAGACATTACCGCGTGACCCAGAGGGACCAAGGTGGTTATGTCATTGATGTAGAAAATCCTGTAAGTGGATAATATTTACAGATACAGTTCACATTTTACAACATTTTGGAATGTGGATTTATAAAATTCTATCTAAATTCTTATTATAGTTGACTTACTTATACATTCACAGCTTATATTGTTATGTTTATACAGGAGAAACGTTGGGTTAATCAAAGTTTTTCTTTCCCGACACCAGTTACGATATTTTAATTCATGGTATCTGCTGATACCACGTACTGACAAGATGCCTGTGTTCTCTTTTTCCAAATTTAAAACCTGTATACTACACTGTGTGGAACTCATCAGAATCAGTGCTTAATAGCACAGGCCCTGACACCAATCTGGCATATTGGATCGATGCATCCCCACCCTTGGTTGAAATATTTGAAAAGATAGAAAACACACACTGTAACAGATTTGTTAAGTGGGAAGTAAAATCATTGATGCTTCAAACCTTTCGTGTCCCTGTCTTGTTTGCTGTCAGATTAAAAAACAACATTTCAGAAGTGACCACTTTTCACAACTAAATATGGCTGTATCTCCACATATTAGTTTTTTTCTGTATGCTTTTTAAACGTTTAAAGGTTTTCAGGGTGTCTGAGGACATGGCAACAATTCAGCACACAGAAGATTTTGTAAAACTTGACTGAAAAAGAAAATGCAAAACTGTTACAATTTTGAGTTATGATGTGAGATTACAACAGTCAATAATGTCTGTATGTAAACACCATTCATATAAACCAGCAGCTTTAGGCATATAATGCAACAGGTTCCCTCTTACAGATTCCCTGTGCTACACTCCATGAGGTCATCGATGCCCTGGTAGAGAAGACGGCAGGTACTCTACAACCTTTCCTACTCGAGGAGCCGTATGAGGAGAATATCAGTGAGGCAGACTTTTTTTATCTATGCCTTTTTTTCTATGTCCTACAATTAATCTATAAGTTCAGCCATTTAAAAAAATTTTGTGCCATCAGCATATGTTTCCGCCAATGATGAAAATGGAGAAAGGATCCTCCACACTGCCCCTTCCAGCCCCCTGCCAAAGGCTCCTGCCCTGCCTCCAAAACAAGGTTTGTCTCTTCAACATGAAGTCATACAGACAGTCAAAGACAGACAGCAGTAATGATCTTTGCTTTGATTCTGGTGTAGATCGTTGGTCCAGCAGTCCCCTGTCCAGGTCGCCCGCCTCAGACCGCCGTATCCTGACCTCATCAGTGCCGGCCTCGCCCACCAACCCAATGAGGCGACTCATTCTCTCCCCATCGCCTCTTGCACAGAGTGAGTAGATAATGGGCCACCCTCACCGGCAGCAGTTGATCCGCAGTCTTGTCAACTCAAAGTCTAATCCTCTGTCCTTCCACAGCGCTCAATGAAGAACTCAAAATGAAGCTGGAGAAGAGACGAGCCAGTCAGGAGTGACGTAACTCACAAGGAACAACTTCCTGTCACAGAGTACTCAATCTTCAGTGCCAGACACCTTCTCACCGCAGCTATGTACTCATCCTGTGCCTTCTAGGTGGAAGACGAGGGACTACAAATGCCGCCACTTTCTTTTAGTGCTTTGTCCACATGCATACGGCTGTTTACAAACTGCCTCTGAGCAAAAAATAGGCCTACAGCAAATGATTTTCCTTCAGAATATAATCCACAAAAACACTGAATCAGTATAACTGGCAGCTACAACCTGTCGGGGAAGCGCTGACACGTACCGGACAACCAACTGAGCCTGATGTTTTCCTGTCTGAACCCATGTCTGTGTGCTGAGCTGCTGATGTTACTGCTGCGCCTGAGACACTTTATCCAGGCACACTAGGTTTCAGCTCAGTAATTCTCCTCGTCCACGTCATTACATGTTACATGACTGAAAAAAAGAACATTTAAAAAAAATCGTCTGAAAAGCGAAGCATGCACAATCTCTACCTGCGGCTATCTGTGATTGATAAGCAACTATTAATTTGTTATTGATTCAGTGACACTGCTGTGGTTCATTTAAAACCCAATTTAAACTGTATTGTTGGTGCGTATTTTAAAGTGTTTCCTTATAATCTGCTACTGTGTATGTGCTACTGTATGGTGCTATGACTCACCAGTGCTCAGACCTGCCTGGAGAGTCCAGGTGATTTCTGTTCCTCTTGAAGAAAATCGATCTACTGTATGTGAGGGGGCCCTCTAGTGGAATGGCTGTCAACTAAAGGGACAGAGCCCTTACTATCAACCCAAAGTCTTTGGGTATTAACACAAGTGCCAGACATTTGGAATAGAGCAACCCTTTATGTTGCAGACTGAACCTGGCAAAGGCTTTTTTATCACAGTAATACACCACGCCACCTGTCTTTTCCTTTGGTAACAACATTATAATCTATTACAGATCTGAGGGTGTTACAACAATAACAATTTTTTTTTTGTTTACATTTCTGTGAATTGGCCAGTCCTTGCAGATTGGAAGTGTCTGAATACTAGTGGCAAACTGTGATCAACGGACTCATAAGTGTCTTCTTACAGTGAACAGTTTCTTGTATGTTTGTACAATATGTGATGTGTCCACTTGATCAACATCAAAGAACAGTATTTGTTAGATATCGAGGGTATTAAATTTGTCTTGCATGGATCTTAGTCCTTCCTCAGTGTGAATTGATAGCTTTTGCTTTCTCAAAAAGGGACCACTTCCTTTTGGAAAGTGGCAGGCCCCTAGGAGCAAGTCTTCAGTTGAAAA
Organism: Xiphias gladius; assembly: GCF_016859285.1. Taxonomy (NCBI): domain Eukaryota; kingdom Metazoa; phylum Chordata; class Actinopteri; order Istiophoriformes; family Xiphiidae; genus Xiphias; species Xiphias gladius. The sequence continues at coordinate 12,243,994 of NC_053413.1, forward strand.
GTACAACCTTCCTGTGACAACAGGAGATTGAGGAAAGTAGATGATAATGTAATAAATCATAATACATTTTTTGTTTGTTTGTTTGTTTTAGCATGGAAGGGACTTTATTTTTAGTTTTTTATATTCTCTCAGTTTAGATAACCTTCCTTGATTCTATACACTTAAAACATACATTTATTTTCATCATGTTTAAAAAAGGGGACATTATTTTCATGATGGAAAAGTGTTAGGTATCCTTTCCTCTTCTACTTAATAGAAATCTGAAATTTGAAAATTTGAAATTTGAAACATCTGCACCAAGACCTATTCCTCTTTCATTTGTTCAAATTCACTGCTAATGTTTTTCAACCCACCTTTTTTTTCTTCATTTTTAAATGAATACAAGTTGTTTTTACTTGAATTTAAATTTGAAAACTGAAAATAATAGAAATAAAAAAAACAAAGTAATGTAAGCTGAAGTGGCTTGATGTCCAGACTTTAGGCCTGAGATGTGTATGATCTGGCCTGTCAAAAGTAAATAGCAGGGATACAACCGGTGAGCTCTGTAATTCAGTTTAACTGAATCTTTTCTAAGAAATACGTTTGTGGAACTCATAACAATGATTCTCTGCTGATATTGCACAACAGAGGTGCTGGATTTTGATTTTATTTGTTGGTCATTTTTGATGAGGCAATTTTAGTTTTTAACGTATTGTACCATCAGCCTGTGCTGTGGACAAAATAACAGACAACTTTGGATTTTTTTTGCATGAGGTTACGCTGCAACAAACATACAACGTCTCAAAGGTCTGCTATATGTAAATACTTATTTAGCATTATAGATACAATATTTCTGTGTGGGCGCACTGTTTTCATAACGGATATGATGACAATTTCAGCACAGTTGAAATAATCCGTCCCAACCTGACATGACTCAGCTCACTCAAACACAACAAACCACTGGGTGACGTGCCTGCATGACTCCAGTTTAGACATGTTTGCTCTAGTAAAATAAAATAAAAAATAAAAAAAGACACCGTTAACTCCCAACAGCTGCTTTTATCATTTACCTCGCCCATCTTGAGTCAGTTGTGCCCCGTGCCGACACATAAACGTTTGAGGGAGTCATAAAACCTTAATCAGACCATATATAGGTTCAGATTGAAGGAGCTTTAAAAAAAAACAAAAGAAAAAAAAAAAAAAAACTGCGGGGCCAACCGGTACAGCAGCAGCAGCAGCAGCCATTCAGGTCGGTTTCACCGCGGGGTGTGAGCGCTGAGGGTCTCTGTACAGTAACGGATGACCGCCGCGTCTCTGAGGGGACCGACAGAGGCGGACTGACCGGCCGAGCCGTCAGAGAGGCGCGCCTTCTGTGGACTAGTGGCTCGGACGGATGAAACTACAGAGTTTCTGAGCCAATCAGCCTCCGAGGAAGTTGAACGCTAGCGCAAATCCAAGTTTCGAACGTACGTTACGTTAGTCCCTTAGCTAGGCTCGATTCGGGTTTATCGCGCTGTTCGAGGATTTATAAATACTACAAATACCACCAACCTGCCGGTTAAAGAAGAGGGAATGGTTTAGAAACCGCGCTTAAACAGGTGCCGGGGCTATTTTTAATCAACGTCTCCACAGTCTTGGGCGTGTCAGTGCGCAGGTAAGTGAACCGCTTTGATAGGAATGTTCGTTAAAGGTTAACCTGCCGAAGTTTGTGCTCTTTGCTAGTACGTTTGTATCAGCTTTTGGGGGTAAATTGTAGCTTGCAACTTAACTACATGGGCTAAAATAACAAATTCTACTCTAAATAAGCTAAAACCACTGCCTATCAAACTGTTAAATTGCTCGGTGCCGCACTATTAACTCAACACCTGATTTCAGACTAACTTTAATGCTTTACGCCGAATTTGCTTGTTATTGCTAGGATACATTTGGCGCATGAAGGGAAAGTCAAGGTGCTGTGTGTTAGTGTGTCTGTGTGTCTGTGAGTGTGTGTGTATGTGAGTGTGTGTACGGGTATTGAGGAAAGCTGGCGATAGCTCCAGGGCCAAATATGTGGAACATGTTATCAAGGCTGCATTCTCCGACGTGCCGTAGCTCATCGGTAAAACACAGCAAACCTCTCCTGGGAAAGGAGCACTTACAAAAACCTGTCGAGTGGGTATGAAAAGTAACACTGCTGGACAGAATCACTGAAAGAAAAGAAAAGAAAACAAAAAAAGCAACAGCGGACGTTGTTAGAGCACTTGTAACTGAAGGCGAATCAAGTGCAGGCGTTTTTTTTTTTTTTTACTGGGTGGATGGGTAATAACTCAAACCAGCACGTTTCCTGTCAGCTTGTGTAAAACCGCTATGGTAACATACTTGGTGCTCCTCGCTCATCTGCACCAGAGTTTGGCGCACTCTGTGAAACACTCATTGTGTGCTTGTGTTTGGTGCTGAAGCAGAGCTGAGGTTGACATCCCTGCACCCTGCTGAATGCCTTTCAAGGCCCTGCATTAACATCACTATGGCACTGACAGAATTACTGCCGTGCTGACTTTAGCTCACTCTGCCCTTTCTGGCTATTCCTCTGCTTTGTCTTTCACTTTGTTTTTAACACATCTTTTAATGTTTCTCCTCATTCCTCTCATCTTCCCTTTTTGTTTTGTGTTTTGCTGTACATATCCTAAGCTTTTCATCTGTCAGGTCTCATGTTTGGTGAATTGATTGTGATATCCACCCAACCTTGTCTCTTTCAGCCCATCCTCAGCTTGCTTTCTTTGGTCTGTGCCATCTATCTCACCATGGACAGCCTGCTGAGCGGGGCCAGTAAAGGGGCCAGGGCTCTTCAGTCAGCACAGACCTCATCACGTCATAGAAGCCACTCGCTGTCTTTACCCCTGTATGACTGACTGTTAGGGATACAATAAAGCTTAAATTCTTCTTAGCTTGAACAAAGGAGCCATGCATCCGCCGCTGTTCCTCAGTGTCTTCTGGCTGCTCCCCCTGGCCTTGACGCAAGAAGAAGTCTTACCCTTGGACTGTGTTCCACGCAAATTTGTGCCCTATCATAGTGAGTGTTGCTACCGGTCTTGTGTAACCTTGGCTTACAATTTGTCAGCTCATGTTGAGACACATGATTTAAGTTTGAACAGACTCATTGGGAAACAGTTTAATTACTGGTGGTTTCTAAATGACAGGTAAATGAATCAGTTACATTCTGTCTCTAGGAGACAATGCTCACATGTTTCATGAGGAGGGTGTGTTCAACTACTCCACCATGTTGTTGAGAGAAGACCTGGATCTGCTAGTGCTGGGCACCAGGGAGGCAGTGTATGCTCTTGACCTCAACAACATCTCCAAGAAACTGGCTTCAGTAAGAACACCTTTGTTTACAATGCAGTTAAGGCCAATTCCAGCTTGGAGCAGCGCCCATTATTTGTAAGCATTAGTCAACTTTAGAAATTCCTTATCAAAGATTTCTTCCACAAGGGCTACAAAGTTTTTGAGAACAAATGTGCCAGACTCTCTGCCCTGAATTGAGTCTCTCAGGCAGCAATTGCTCCCAGGTTTTATTCTGTTCCAAACAAGCTCTGTGTTCTGGTAAAAAGTGCTGCTTGAGAGGCTCAGTTCAGAGCAACAAAGACCCTTAGCACCCTTTAATACATACATTACATTCAATAACTTTAACCTGAACTTTACCAGAAAAATGGCTCCAGCTTCTAAAGTTCACACAACTCAATCTATAAAATACTTTTAATTTGATGTGACCACTCACTCACAACCACGGACACTGCTGAATTCCTCCTAGTAACAAGAAGCCTTGTACATCAGAGCATTCGAGCATGTGTCCCCAGAGCAGTGATGAAATGCGTTTTTGTCACACAATATGCCAGTATGGAACTTTGGTGGTAATGTTCCCATGTGTTGACCAGTAGCTAATTTATCCTAATATGACCCTTGTTGCTTGTGTGAGTATCACTTAACACAGAAAAACAACCAGCTACATTGAAAGTTACCTCGCAGACTTCATTTTCCATGCCATGCATTCACCCACCTCTACGATAGAAAAACACGTGGGGGAAAAAAAAGGAAACAAAAATTGCAGAGAAGTGTGTAACTAAAATTGTCGTCACTCTTTTAGGTGAAATGGGAAGTGACACAACAGCAAAAAGCTGAGTGTAAAAACAAAGGAAAAGATCCTGAGGTGGGTCCCTTTTTAGCTTTCGCTAATTAGAACTGATTGTGCATTGAGCAGATGTAGTCATTTCTTTTAAAAAAAAATGCATTTACAGTTGGAGTGCAAGAACTATATAAGGATCCTACACAAGATGGAGGATAACAGGATGTATGTGTGTGGAACCAATGCTTTCGATCCAGAGTGTGATTACATGGTGAGATATATTCAGAGCCATATCTCATACAGTACAAATTAATTGAATAAATTGCCTTATAGTTTTTCAGATCATCTAGGATTAAACTGTGTGTCTGTCTGTGCAGTCCTATGCAGATGGAAACCTGGCTCTTGAGAACAAAGGAGAGGATGGCAAAGGGAAGTGTCCATTTGATCCTTTCCAGAGATATGCCTCCATCATGGTTGGTGAGTGGCTATTAAACAACAGCTTGCAAATTTGCAAAGATGGTTTAATGTAGCAAAATGTTTTCATTTGTGTCTATGTGTTTGCTGTCTTGTTTCACCAGATAACAACCTATACTCAGCTACTTCAATGAACTTCCTGGGCTCTGAACCTGTCCTGATGCGCAGCTCTCCTGTCTCCATACGCACTGAGTTCAAGAGTTCCTGGCTTAATGGTAAGATATGATAGTATGTAATGTTTTTGGGGTTTTTTTCTTGGCAAGAGTCATGGTAGGTCTCTGAACTGAACTCTTTCAGCTTGATGGTTTACTGAGTCAAAGTTATGTTTTTTTCATTTTTCTATGCCAGAGCCCAGTTTTGTTTCAATGGCTCAGATGCCAGAGAGTGAGAAAAGTGCGGAGGGAGAAGATGACAAGGTTTACCTGTTCTTCAGTGAGACAGCTGTGGAATGTGACTGCTACAACAAACTAGTGGTCTCCCGTGTGGCCCGTGTCTGCAAGGTGATAAAAGAGTTTACAATGCATGAACTTATTTTTTGCAGCTCCATTTCCCAACACAACAATTAATTCCGCCATCTCCTTTGTTTTATGGGGCATCCTGTTTGTCTGGCATTATGGTGTCTCTCTGTGCTCACAGGGGGATCTTGGAGGTCAGAGGACTTTGCAGAAGAAGTGGACATCGTTCCTGAAGGCCAGGATGGACTGTCCAGTTCTGGAGTCCCAGCTGCCGTACATTATCCAGGACACTTACCGCTGGTGTGACCCCCAGCAGCATTGGAAGAACTGTTTGTTCTACGCTATCTTCACACCACAGTCGTGCGTTTGAATTAACAAACATGTTTGTGTGTTTATGTTAGAGAGAGGAGGCTTGCTTTTTCTTTAATGGTCTTTGGCGCACCTTTTGGCTCACATTTTCTGTGTATTTGTTTGTGTGTGTGTTTGTGTTTCAGGGACACATCAGACCTGTCTGCAGTGTGTGCGTACCAGGTGTCTGAAATCAGCAGAGTGTTTGCAGAGGGAAAGTACAAGACTCCAGTCCCCGTAGAAACCTCTTTTGTTAAGTGGGTGATGTATAGTGGAGATGTCCCTGTCCCTCGGCCTGGAGCTGTGAGTTTTCCACACTATTCTGTGTGTGTGTGTGTGTGTGTGTGTGTGTGTGTGTGTGTGTGTGTGTGTGTGTGTGTGTGTGTGTGTGTGTGTGTGTTAGAGACAAAGCAAAATCTTTTTAAAATGAGGGGCCCAGCAGGAAGCTGATTCCTTTTGTACTTTGACTGTGTTGTTCTCGTTTCTCTCTTTCGTTCCCCTCTTCTCCCACTAGTGTATAAACAATGAGGCTCGTAAAGCGGGTATAAATCAGACTCTGGACCTCCCAGACCGTACCCTTCAATTTATCAAAGATAAGCCCCTCATGGACCAGGCTATCCAGCCGATTGGAAAGAAGCCTCTGCTGGTGCGAAGGGGAGCTACTTTTACACGCATCATAGTCAACCAAGTGCAGGCTGCAGATGGCAGGAAGTACAACGTGATGTTTATAGGCACAGGTGTGGGTTCATGGTTGTACCGTTGCAACACACTGGCACTTACTGTATGTATTTCACTGTGCTGCTTTAGATGACTTGACAACATGAGTGTTATGCATATGGCCATATGTGTCAGCATATAAATATGGCATGTTTCTATGTTTTTATACAAAAAGAGCAAGGCACCATGCTGAAAGCAGTAAACTACGAAGGAGAGATGTTCATCATAGAGGAAATTAAACTTTTCCAGCCCCCAGAGCCAATCAAGATCCTGAAATTTTCGAATGTCACGGTAATTTAAAACCCACCATACTCAAATTAATGGCTTATTACTTCGAAATCATTATTCAAGTGTATGTTTATTGTATATACTGTAGAGCACATACAACAGTGTCATTGTTCTGTGTCTGTGGGTCATATGTGTACAGGGTCAGCTCTATGCAGGCTCAGACTATGGAGCAGCACAGATACCACTGGCCAGCTGTGAGAGGTCCTTATCCTGTCTGGACTGTGTTCTAGCCAGAGACCCATACTGTGGCTGGGACAAAGTTGTTGGGAGATGTATTCAACTTTCTAATTCACAAAGGTAGGAGGCTGTGTCAATGTGTAGAACAAGCAGTGTTGATATCAGTTCTATCCAAACTAAATCTCAGTTATTGTGTCTTCTGCTTTAGAGAGCTAATCCAGAGTGTGAAAGGAGGAGATGCCTCTCTTTGCCCAAATGCTGGTGAGTTAGTGCACACTTATACCGATACGGTATGATCAGTACATATACTTTGTGATTCTGAGTAAAAACACCATTACACCATTTTCTCTTCCTTAAAAGAATCATAATTGACGTCTATTGTGGGTTGAAAATGCTTACATGAAAGATGTTTCATTTTCAGATCCTGTTAAACCCGTGAATCAGTCCATCTGGCCAGGCGGTAACCTAAAGCTCAGTTGCCCTTTGCCTTCCAACTTGGCAAAAACCAGCTGGGAGCAGGACAACCGTCCTCTGAACCCTTCAGCTCGGCTTCAGCTACTACAAGACGGACTGCTTATCCTCAATGCTTCAGGCAGTGATGTTGGTCAGTACCGCTGCCTGTCTGTGGAGCGCTCCAAAACTGATGAGTACACAACCACTGTGGCAGAGTACCAGGTCAGAATAGCCTCAGCAGGCTCTGGTGATGGTCAGATATTGTTTCCACAGGCTCAGACCGATGGCCCCACTGTGGCTGGACTGCAGGCCATAGTCGGGCTCCTAGTAGTTTCTCTTCTTTTCCTTTTGGCCTGGAACTTTTACAAAGGCCACCTACCCCTTCCCTGTGGAAAGAAGAATAGCAAACAATCCCAGGAGTCTCACGAGGAGGGGGGTCTGAACTCCACTGTGCCCTACCAAGAGGCACAGAGGCCAGCACTGGCAGAGGACAAGCCCCTGGTATCTGGAAGAGACGACGGCAGCAGTAATAACAACCACACCAGAGGGGAGGCACCATTTAGTGCTGCAGGGGAAGAGAGTGATGCCCCAATAGTTAACCTGTCATCTCTGCAGTACATTGATGATGAGTCAGAGATCTAAAAATGACAAGCTCATTACTCAGTTTACCTTTGAGCAACGTTCAAGTGAATTCATCATTCATCAGTTCAGCTGTAATATTTGAGAGCTGAAATGTCAACCTTTACAGCATTAACAGCAAGTTGGAATATGAGAGTATTCCAAGTGGTTGAAACCTTGTTTTGACTAAATAGTTGAGACTGAACACACCAAAAGACTCTGTAAGATTTTTGTACAAGTACGAGATACTTAAATTTTTGCTTTACTTTTTCATTTGTTCTAATACAATTGTATGTACATTTAAAAGTATGCTTTTAGTTTCTTACTAATTTTTGAATTCCTATTACAGATTTAAATATCTTGTAAAGACTGGTATGATTTTCACAGGGAATGTACAATAACTGAAATTGAGCCATTTCATTGCTAACCACTAGCTGCAACCACTAATTTTATTGTATTAAACCTTTTCTACCTGGTCCATGTGTTGTTTCAGTGTATTCAAATATAACCAACAGGGTTTACTAGTTTTCCACAAGACAGGACTTGCCAAGAATGTGGAGGTTACTTGCAGTCGTGCAACATTGTACTTTTGGGTATGACAGCTCACTTTTGAAGATACAATGTCCCTATGAAGACCGACAAAGTTTCAGATGTTAAGTGTTTTTAAAAATTTTTGCATGATTTTGGTCAGTGAAGAGGCAGACAGTAAACACTGGGGAGAGAGAAGGGGTAGGACATGCAACAAAGGTCCATGGCTGGATTCAAACCATAGACATTGAGGTTATGTGGCACGCCCTGTAACCATTCGGCCACCAGAGCACTCCAGATGTTAGGTGTTTTAACTCTGAAATAACGTGCTTTAAATTGGCGTCAACAACAAAAGACCATCACCAAGTACCAGCTTGCTTAGAGTAAAAATGGGGAAAAAAATCTTTAATGTGTAATTTTCAAACTACATTACAATTTACTTTTTCAGACAACAGTACAGAGTGATGTGTGTCTTTAACAAACTGCTTTTCTGTGACAGCAGCTGAAACGATACAACAATGCAAATTGACTGTACAGCCTCAATAATACACCGTGTGTGGTAAAACCCAGTGACTGGGCTCTTGGTCCGTCCTGGTATGTGGCCTCTATCTCCTGTAGCGGTACCTCTTGAAGTGGAACCACAGCTGGAAGATCCCATTGGCGAACTGACAGCGGAAGCCGTGTCGGTGTGAGTACTCCCACTCCCTGTTCACAATCTTGAAGGCAATGTCTTCGTACGGCGGGCCCGCGTGGAATCTTAAAATCCCAAAGTCTTTGTTGTCGGGACTGGGCTCGAGGAAGTACTGTGGGGTGGAGCGCTTGTCGATCAGGTCTGGGTAGAAGATGTTGAACTTGTATCCCTGGACGATCTTGGGCGGAGGGTTGTCGAAGTCATAATGTGTCTGGTTGTATTTGTTCCATTCGAACCCTGTGTGGACCCGGTTGAAGAAGCGGGGCTTCCTGGGGCGATATTTGTCCGCCCACAGGTACATCTTCCCCGTGACCGGGAACTCAACGCTGAACTGGGCCTCATCGTTGCCCATGCCCTCTTTGGCCCGACGTACGAAAGCGTCCTCGGCGCTCTCATTGGCATCACCTGACGGAGAAGTCAAAGAAGCAACAGTGAGTGAAACAATACATCTGCGTCACATATTCAGATATCAACACATATTTTGTACTTTCTTCAACAGTTCTGCTTGAAAATGACTACAACGCTTACAGAAGACTGGCATCGCTGTTTCCCTACAGTACCTGTTCTCTTCCTACTGGCTACATCATTTATTTTCTGCATGCTCTTTTTTTTTTTTTTTTTTTTGGGGTGCATGTGTGTTTTTGCAGGTGTGTACATGCTCTCATACCGGTAACCTGTAGCTGTCTGCGTGCCAGCTGCAGCCTGTGTATGTCCTCCTCTGGGGTGATGGTGTGTGTGTCCAGCGGCAGCTCAGAAGACATGAGCAGGGTAGGACTGTAGCGCCCCGAGTCGTACTCTGCCTGGCTCTGCTGGATCAGGTCCTCCTCCGTTAACACAGCCTCCACCACCTCGCCCTTCTCCTCTTCATCCTTCCTGTCTCCCTCTTCTCCTCCATCCTCATCCTGGTTTCCTGCATTGGATGTGGATGGGCCTGCCTCTTCTTCTTCGTCTTCTGGTTCTCTATTCTTACTTTTAGTGGAGGAGGAAGATGATGACTGTCTGGGTTCTTCTGTTGTGGTCTCCCTGGTTTGACCTCCCACTGTTTCCCTGCTTTTACAAAAACATTTGGGGTTATTTTCTATAAGTGGTGAGTCAATGCATCCACAAATATTTTTACATATTTTACAAGTTATCCTCAAAAGAAATGCAGAACTGAGATTTAACATAGTGTGAATTGAAATTTGAGCCGCAGGTCACAGTAGCTGACCAAGCCATCGGGTCTCTACACTTTTTGTGGGTGTATGCAGCATGAGGTTCCCAGGTGACGTACTCATCTTCCTCACTCCGTGGCTCCTCTTTGATGATGGGGAACAAAGGTTCACTTTCCACTCCTTGTTCCTGTTTCAGCTTGCACAGCTTCTGACGCAGCACATCTTGGTGTCGCTCTCTCAACCTGGGACATAAAATTGTAGTTTAACACACACACACACACGTCCACTGCCGAGTTACTTAATGTAACGGGGCAGTTCACAATCTGCATAACATCTTGCTGTAGATTTAGATTAGGTAAAATGCTGAAGTGGCATTCAAATTAGGCATTTAAATTAATTCAAGAGCAGAGGAACAGTGGGCATTCCCACATGCGTACCTGGCTCTGGCCATATAGACTCTGACTTGCTGCAGCAGACTCTCCCAGTAACCAATATCAAGATTGGATCCTCCAGCTCGAATCTTTGCCTCAATGTTCAAGTGCAGTGCCTGCAACTGGCTGTATGTTTTTCCTTTGAACACTGTTTGCACATCAGTGCTCACAGCTGTGTTGATGCCCTCACGACGATCACCTGATGTTAAACAGATTGCATCAAAAAAAAAAAAAAAAAAAATTCTGGTTAAGCATAGCTTCCTGTTGCAATCACCACAGTAACAAAATAGGGCAGGAGTTGCCACGAGCACAGATGCAGATGCAGATGCAACTATACATATAACAACAGAGCAGATGACTAAGAGAACCTAGTTATAAAACCACTGTTTGATGATATTATGGAAAAATGACGTACCTGGTCCTTTCCCAGAGGCCTCCAGTTTCCTCAGTTTGCTGATCTCGTCCTCAGTGATGGTTGTCATGTCTCTCCAGAAGTCCACGTTCTTCCCTTGCTCCAACTCCATATACACCTACCAGTATAATAACAATCTTGTACAGGTGGAGTTCATTTTAACAATAAAAGGCGTAAAGCAACTAATAACACATGGCTTCTGTCATGTTTAGGGTCAAGACATCTCTAATCAATTTACACTTAGAGCTGGGTGATCATTCAAGGTCAATAATGTGTCTGCATAGGACTGATTATGATACATTTTATAGTGACATAACATTGTTCACAGAATTCATGTCTACATATATAAGCAAGAATGAACCAAAATATGTCAGAGTATTACATATCAAATATGGTAGAACCAATATATTTTGAAAATTTGGGAATTTGTTGCCCCTCAGTGGCACCTAAAAGAAAAAGACACTTGCAGAAAGATCTGGCTCGGGACACTCAGATGACAGACTGCACTGAAAGAGACAGACTGCACTGATTATGGGCTTGTCTCATTTTTCTACAAATAAAACCTTGTATTATCAGAATAATTTGAAAGATCCTACAATCATATTTAAGTCTAAATATAATGGCTTTTCCTTGCGCAATTAATGTTGAAATTTTCTCTCAAATCTCCACTAGACCAGACTTATCCAGACTGTGAGGTGATTTCCAAACTCATGCAATTTCAGCAGGAGGTCCAATTGCTAAGGAAGTGATTCAATATTAATCAAAACCTTGAGTTTGTTCATTTCAACATGATGTATTTTATGGGAGTTCATATTTATTGGGTATTGTACAGGAGTAAAAACAGACTGCAATCTTTATGGTGCACTTACTAACAGTATTCTACTTATTACATATAATTTAATATAAAAGCAATCTTGAGTGATTAGAGCTATGCTAAGCTACCGCTGTAGCACCTTTACCCTTGAATGTAACATAACAACACACCTTAATGTCCTCCAGCAGATCATCCATGTCAGTGACTGTGAGCCCATTGAGGAAGGTATAAGGTTCATGCATCTCCACGGCAAGATCGTCATCCTCTGCACTGATGTACTTTGCCAAAAGGTCAATGGGCTTGGCACGACCATCACGAATTCGAATCTTAGACCTAAACACACAGCAGATAAGTATATTGAGACAATGCATGTATGTATTCAGGAACTGTTGTAGCGGTCTGGAACTTGTGTGTACACATGTGGTAAATCATACAACAACAGAAATCCTCTGTGAAGTGAAAAGGGGAGGCTGCCAATGTGGATATACAGTAATTGTTGCTGTAAACTAACCGTAGTTTGGCCTGGTGCAAATGGAAATTGTCTTCCTGTTCAGCCCAGGTCTTGAAATGCTCTGCCTCTTTCTCCCTCTGCAGCATCTCCAGCTCCGTCTCTCTCATGGCTTTCTCTCGCTCCCGCTCCAGACGAAGCTGTTTTACCTGTTACACAGTTTACACAGTTAGTATGATTGAGAGGTCTGTTCCTCATAACTCTGTAACATTATACTGCCACAAAAAAAAAAAAAACTACCCTTCTGCTCATACCTTCTGCAGCTCTCTGCGGTTCTCCTCCTGAATACATTTGTTTCTTTCTTTAAGCTCTTTTTCTCCGAGATGGCCGATGCCTTTCTTATCCAATGCCTGAAAAAACACACGCACACACACATAAAACCCACAAGAATCTGAGTAAGCTAGAATATTCAAACCACGTTATGAGGAAACTTTCTGTGATTGAGCTAATCAATAGCTATTGAAAGCTGCTCTCCAACTCACCTTCTGCCATTTGAATGTGCCTAATAAGTTGTTGTCACCAAAGGGATTGTCTGCATTCGTGTACCCCATGTACTCTTCACTCCAGCCCATCTTTTCTCTCCTTTTCTTCTCTTTTGCTTCCTTCTTTGCCAATCTTCTGGCCCTCTTCTCTTCTGGTGTCTCCAGAGCTTTCATCATTTCCTTTTGTTTTTTCTTCTCGTCTTTTTCTTTAGTTGCGCGGCTCCCACAGTCAGACTCCGAGCTATCAGACGACTCAGGTGAACTAGAGCGCCGCCTCCCTTTGTCTCTGTTGGCCCTCTCTTTGCTTCTTTCACTCCTCCCTGGCTCCCTGTCTTCACTCCTCTTCATTTTCTCTTGGCTTCTGTCTCTCTCTCTTTTTCTATCCCTGTCTCTGCTACTGCTCTTCCACTTCTCTCTCTCTCTGTCCAGCTCCCTCCTCTGACTGTCTCTGGCTCGACTCCCTCTGTCAGGACTTCTCCTTCTCCTTCTTTCTCTATCACTGCTTCCATCATGGGAGTCAGAGCTGGACAGGGACCTTCCCCTTCTCTTCTCTGGAGATGTTCCTCGTCGGGTCTCCATTTCCTTTCTCCTCCTCCTCATTTTGGGATCATCTGAATCAGAACTAAGAGAAAAGGTGATTTAGTACATTTTTGCTCAGTGATGTTACCCTGTATTGGAGACTAAAAGAATACATCTGTTCTTTACTATTCAGCAGAGGAATGTCAGCAGGCTCTAATAGAGAACATGAAAAGAGCTGCCTGTGTAGTAGAATTAATAAATTATCCCTAAACCTTTGAAAAAGTAAACTCACACTATGCAGGCTTTCTCAAAAAATCTGATGCACCAGAAACTCTTTGACACTTAGCAACTGGATTAATATTTTCAAGCAAGTCTTCACGTTTACATACTTAGGTGGGACACTGGATCCTTCCCTACCATGGAAGTTACATAGGACTAAGGTCATTGAGAAACTAGTAGCTGGTTTGGATAAAATAAGCAAAGAAAAAGCATCTGCCAACACAAAACCCTAATCACTATGTTCAATGACCTCCTCCTTTCTCACTTGGATTACTGTGCAGCAGCCGGGCTCACAGCACTACCGCAGTGGGATCCGCATCTTCTGGAAATCCTCACAGACGAAAATGTATTCGGGGGCCACAATCAGTTAGACAGGTCTACAAGGGACCAAACTAGTCTACAGGCTTTCAAATGTGAACGGAGCGCCGTACAACAGTACACTTGATCCAAAGGCTGAGACTGATACCACTGTTACATGTTTTATTTGTTTGATTGATCGTTTTAAAAGACAGGTGCCCGTGACTCCCTGGAAAGCAGTACCGTTAGCAAGTGGATTATCCAGGTCAACAAGTAAACTAAACTGAGTTGGGTTGCATGATGGTATGTTATGCATGATGAGGTGATTATATGCACGTAGATTCTCACAGTAAGGACCATATAGGAGGAAACTTGGGCCCAGGTTTATTTTAATAACCACGTGGTGCTAATAAGTCAGTTAAAACCATATAAATCACGGTTTAACACGGGCACTATCTATTTTACTCTATTCAAGTCGCGACCTCGCCACCGTTATCATTACGACCTGTAGCATCGAACCGGAGAAAGTATAAAACTTTGCACAACCACGCTAACCAGCTAGCACCAGACAGCGAAGACAGTTACCTTGATGATCGACCCCTCGACTTGCTCCTGGGGCGATTTGGTCCTCGCCTCCTGTCGCTCTCAGAGCCGCTTCTGGAACCTGGACGCTCCCTGTGTTGAGGCCGACGTCTGGCAGAAGAGCCACCGCTAGAGTCCCTGCTGACGGACCGTACGCGAGCACGGGCGGTTCTTTTCGTGTCCGCGGACCGACTGCGGCCTCTCCTTTCCTCCGGAGATCGAGACCTGCTTACTCTGGACCTGTTCCGCCGATTCTGGCTTCGGCTCCTGGACCTGGAGCGGGACCGACGTCGTGACTTCGAACCCATCACGAACTTTTGTGCGGGGCCCGAATGGCACTCTGTCGCATAAATAAGAGGTAACAAAGAAAACTGTTTTCTGTCCTACAAATGTAAATGCAACGTATGTATATGTGAAGCGGATAAAGAAGGAAGTAAACATCCAAGTCGTCCTCTAACACTCTGAACAAAACAATACGATAATTTGTCTGGTTAAAAAATTAACTATTCAGGAATTAGAAAGCCACCATAAAGGGGCTTTTCACGCTGCTGCGCATAATCCAGACGTCAAGCGCATAGATTGGGGGAAAAAAACAAACAAATACCCTTTGAGTTTAACTACATTTTTACAGCACATTAAACATTCAAAATAAATTACCATAACTGAGATGTGATTCGGTGAAAAAATAATTTGAGAGTTAAAATAGGTCAGAGCAGCTTTTCAGAAACACAAACAACATTGGCGTTTTCGTGACGTCGGGTGATTGGCAAATGTAGTTCTCTGAATTCACTTTTAATTAAAATATTCACGAAATTATTGTCACAACTGAAGTAATTCCCCTCGGGTAAATTTTATTTTATATATCCAAGTCATTTTATACGACATGGTGTGCCTTCTGGATCGCTTTCAGGGGAAGAGGTCATGTTTACAAATTAAAATGAACTACAAATACCAGACTACACAAGGCGCAATTGCCTGTCTTGAGGGAAGCGGGGACTTCTTTCAACAACATCAGTCTTTACACAGTCCTGTGTTGGGACATTATCAACTACAATTCTGACTAGACCACACCAGTAGTTGTGTTTTCATTTCTGCTCCGGCTCTCTTAGGTATTTAGAAACTGTCGGCGCAACGGCAATCTCGGATTCAGCTGCTCGGTAAAGTAGAGTTTGTCAGCTAGCTTACATTAGCCAGCCGCTACCAGTAGATTTACGGCTTATATCCGTGGCTGCCCTGCCAGGTAGATCAACTAAAGCTGGAAGCACAGGTCAGCCACAATGCTTTGTCCAGTTCACCAATTTCTGAGTACTGACATTGGTAAATAATTATCTGGTCTGGCAACAAATCAGCGCAACCTTTGTTCGGCTTATGCGCAGCCTGGCTGGCTTGGCCTGTTTCATTGTCTCCGAACATCGAAAACACAAGTTGTTTTTCAGTGTCGGTAGGTTGTTTGGCTAGATAGGCTAACGTAGCCGTTTACGTGTAAACAAAACCCGTCAGCTGTTGACTCCGGATAATCTTGAAAGCTACCTAGTTCAGTATGGCGCAACACGACCCCACTCACGTAGCCAGTTCACAGAAAGCACTCATGTTGGAGATGAAGAGCCTTCAGGAGGAGCCTGTCGAGGGATTCAAAATAACACTGGTGGACGAGGCTGATTTGTACAACTGGGAAGTGGCCATTTTCGGACCCCCAAACACTCATTATGAAGGGGGGTATTTTAAGGTAAGAATACAACTATTGAAAATTGTCTTTGGCACATCTGACAGATCATTAAAAGCACAATGCAGCACATAATAACAGCACTGGCAATATAGTGTCTCCAAATGGTAAAACGCAATATACAAATGTAAGAAAACGCCACAGGAACGGAAAGAAACAAATGAGTTTCCAAGACTCGTGCAAGCCAGTTCCCTGTGGATCGGTGTGAAAGCTCCCCCAGGATACACAGAGACTTCCTCCTCCCCCTCTGTTCCCAAAAAGACCACAACTGGCTCTGTTGCCGTCTGATTAGTTTGTTGGCCACACGGACAACCCTTGCCAGCTTGAACCTTTACCCACTGTCCAGGTTGCCATACTGTACCATGCAGTGATATGAGAGATTTATGCACTACTTGTAAAATTTTCAGTCTTGATCCAAAGCTGTTCAGTGGTTTGAGCAGATAGAAGACATACATTTCTTAAAAATATGATCAACAATCACAGAGAAGTACAGTTTAGTCTTAAGGGTGCCACTCATATGACCCACACCTTCAATAACAATCAAGCCTGTGAGTAAGAATTGTCTGATATTGTAGCAATGCAGTGTACAGCTACATGTAAAGGTATGTTTTGTGTCCAAGGCTCGGATCAAGTTCCCTATAGACTACCCGTACTCCCCACCTGCCTTCCGGTTCCTCACCAAGATGTGGCACCCTAACATCTATGAGGTGTAGTATCACAGCCTGGGCTCAGTTTTATATTAAATCTAATGTCTTTGTCATGCCTGTGTGTGCTCTCATTAATGTATATAATTCAAATAGCTGTCCTACAGCGGTCATATGACACATCCGATAGTGAAAGGAGTTGATTTCCTCTGTTTTAGAACGGAGATGTGTGTATTTCTATATTGCACCCTCCAGTGGACGACCCACAGAGTGGAGAGCTGCCTTCAGAGAGATGGAATCCCACCCAGAATGTCCGGTTAGCGCTCTCCCTCATTATCTCTCCTCATATGTCTTTCCTTTCTGTGTAGACTACCTCCCTGCTTTGTCCTCTCTCAGCCACTTCAATAATTTACCTGATGCATAAGTTTATCACAAGACATTTGTCTTCAGTTGGAGTCTCCTCAGAAGTTCCCAGAAACTAACATTGAATCCATATCTGGGTATCCAGCACCACGTGTGTAATGTTATCTGTTCTTATTATTTTAGAACTGCACAATGTGTAGGTATCACAGCTCAGTTTAAAGTCTAAAAATCTACACTCAGTAGTCACTTTGTTACGCAAACCTATAAAATCTAATGCCGTCCAATACAGCTTTTCTGCCATAAATTTGACCTCAACAAACATAATGTTATGACTGACTCTGTCATAAAGGTAAATTAGAGCTGTTGTACTGATTTGCATTAGATTGTATGAGTGTTCCTAATAAAGTGGCCAGGGTGTGTATGCTCTGCTCTGAGATATAAGTGTTAGTAAATGTTCTTGTAAACAACTGTAACTCCTGTGGGCACCCTTACGTGAAGGCTGGTGTATAGAAAGATAATGAATGACAATATAGTAAAACCCAGTTGTAATAATACACAATGTCTTCAGAGGAGAAGTTACGGTGAATACTGTACATTAGTAAACATGCCAGTTTTCTTTGTCCTCTGTGATAGGAAACTGAATGTCTTTGGTTTATGAACTGTTGGTCAGACAGAATAAAACATCTAAATGTGCCAGCTTGGGTTAGTGATATTTTGACGGGCATTTTTCACAATTTTAATACCTAATCTATCAATTAAGAGCCCTAATTCACATACAGCTCCACTGAATATCTGTAAAATACAGGTTATATTAAAAACGGAAAATGAGAGAGAAAGTTATTTATTTGTTAATCAAATAAAAATGAATGTGTTTATATCCTGTTTAAAATAGCTGTGTGTCTAATTTCTGGGGAATATTTTTGTGACAGTGTTGTTGGTTTAACACTGTGACTTGCCCCTCACCTTTGTGTTTTCTTCCAGGACCATTTTACTGAGTGTGATCTCGCTGCTGAATGAACCCAACACCTTCTCCCCGGCTAATGTGGACGCTTCCGTCATGTACCGTAAATGGAGGGACAGCAAGGGCAAGGACCGGGAATATGTAGAAATCATCAGGTAAAAAGTCAAACAATATTATCATAGTACACCAAAAGTGAAGAAACTCTTCCTAAAGACACAGTGTTGTGTTACCATACGTGTATGTTCTTTATATTTCCCTCAGGAAACAGGTTTTGGCCACTAAGGCAGAAGCGGAGCGCGACGGCGTGAAAGTTCCCACCACACTGGCCGAGTACTGTGTCCGTACACGCGTCCCAGCCCCCGACGAAGGCTCCGACCTCTTCTATGACTATTACTATGACGACGACGATGTGGAGGGCGGGGATGGCGACTGCTGTTACGACGAGGACGACTCGGGCAATGAGGAGTCGTGACATGCTTTTTGAAAGCACCTCCAATCTAGCTGGCATATGCTATCCCCTTTTTTTCGGCCCGGGTTGCCAGATATTCTAAGTCTACAACCAAGAAAGATTTGAAGCTTCCCACTTTTAAACCAATGAAAAGAGCTGTTTTTTCCTAAATCTCTGAATTATTGTCGGAGGTTTATATCGATGCATCGCTGTGGAAAGGTCAGACCTGGTAAGATTTGCACCAGCACAAAAGTCACCAGGTTCTCCAATTTTGCAAACAGTTTTCATCACCACCTAAAACCTTACTTTGAGAGAATAACTTAAACTATTGCTTAATCACATTGAGTTGCTCAGTCCCCTGTACAGAATGAGGTGTTGTCGGATTAAAACCACTGTCAACAATAGCAACATTTGCACTGGTGCAAACACTTCCAAGCTATTCTCAGCCTCTCTCTTGCATATCTTTATTTCCCTAATTGTATTTGGGTGTTGCTCCCCAGTAGTTGGCTTAAGTGACCGACGAATGAAGAGAACTTCAAGCAACCTGTTTGTGTTGAGCGGTGTACTGCAAACACATTGAATCTGACATTTCTGACTTTCACAGTCCGTCTCGCTTCAATAGGAAAGGACATGAATTGACACGGGACCATGTTTTCAAAGTCCCTGTGCATGCCAGAACATCTTTGGAAGCTTTGTGTCTCTCTCTTACTGGTGGACAGTTTACCCACATCATGATCTGTCTTCAGCTTGGCGATAAGCACTTGTGACGATGGAGGACTCTCTGTCTGGAGGACCGTCTGGCAGGCTGAGCCAGTGGGTCAAAATCCTCGTGAACATTTTTGCTAACATGAAATTGATCTTTGCTGTGTTTCCTCTGGTTACTGTTGGATGTGTTTGTCATTTTGTGTCTGGGGTTACGGTTTTTGGAGTATCTCAGACGTAAGACTCATGTAGGATGATCAAGTTCTTCGGGGGGGTGGGGGGGGGGGCTGAACTAATTACTGATCAGAACTGTTTTTCTCCTCAGGTTTGCTCTCTGAGTGGCCTGAAGGAGCCAAAGACCTGAACCAGTGTAAAAGAGAGCCCAAAATATTTTATGACTGTTTGTTGTATTCCTGACTTTGTTTGCTCTCTTGCAAGCTTTGTTATTTTAGTCTCTTTGGATAGACATTATGCCTGCACTCTCTGCTTGAGAATGATTTTTGTGATGAGATTGTTAGGTTTAATTGGCAAAAAAGCTTCTGTAGGAAAAGTGTCTGTCAGACGGTGTTGTATCAGTCAGGTTGATCAAAGTTTTTCAGCCCTGGAAGTGAAGATGAAGACAGCCACGTTTTATTTTCATTTAAATTCTTTGTGTTAATTGAGAGTGGATGGGTTTGATATCATTTTTAGAGTGTATGGGTGTCCTCTGTGTGTACTTTTGCATTAGCAATATTGATTGTTTCATTTACTTAAAATGGGAGTTCATACTGAATTTCTCAGGATAATGAATAACATATGACAAAACAATTAAAACAAGCAA
Organism: Xiphias gladius; assembly: GCF_016859285.1. Taxonomy (NCBI): domain Eukaryota; kingdom Metazoa; phylum Chordata; class Actinopteri; order Istiophoriformes; family Xiphiidae; genus Xiphias; species Xiphias gladius. The sequence goes on from NC_053413.1 coordinate 12,263,957, forward strand.
ATATTTTCCTCTTAAGGTGGTCTTCAGCGTTGGTTTACAGCTTCAAAAGGAACGATAATTGATATGCACATGTAGCTGTGTGGATGATCACCATGTTGGTTTATTCACCTGTGTTCATTTTTTTTATTTTCAGCTATTTAAAACTGAAAAATAAAGATTTATTGGAAAGTATGCAGTCTTAAAGTGTTTTGATTAAATGTTGTGATTAATTTTCACTGTTTATTGGCCCTAACCTGTTACTGCAAGTTACACTAATGCTTCACTGTTGAAATCAGGAGATATATCTTAAAAATACTTTTTAATTATATTCCAGGTATACAAACAGACAGGTGAAAAAATTCAAGGAAAAACCAACATAAAGTGTCTTAATAAGGTCTTGGGCCACCACAAGCCTCCAGAACAGCTTCAGTGCACTGGTTCTACAAGTCTCTACTGGAGAGATGAAAACCATTCTTCCAAAAGATTTTCCCTCTTTTGGTGTTTTGATGATTGTGATGGGATCAATGTCTAACATGTCAAACGCCATACCCTATGAGTCACATCACTTTCATACTCATCAAACCATTCAGTGACCCATCATGCCCTATGGAGGGAGGCATTGTCATCCTGGAAGAGACCGCTCCCATCAGGATAGAAATGTTTCATCACAGGATAAAGGTGATCACTCAGAGCAACTTTCTATTGATTTGAAATGACCCTACCCTCTAGGGGGACAAGTGGAGCCAAACCATGCCAGCAAAATGCCCCCCCCCCAGCATGACAGAGCCACTGGATCCCCTAACTGTAGGGGTCAAGCATTCAGGCCTGTACCATTCTCTTGGTGTTTGCCACAAATGCACTAAACCAACTTGTGGAGAATATGGTGAAGGACGACTCATCTGACCATATCACTTTTTTCCACATCTCTGTAGACCAGTGCCAATTGTTTCGCACAGGAACATCGGGGATTGTCGACATAGTTTAAAGCAACAGTCTCCTGGGTGCAGACAAGTTTGGCGCCCTGAAGATGTCTTGACCAAATTTAAAAAAAAAAAAAAATAGATTCTGGTTGTTTTGCCAAGTTTCAACGTCCACCGTAAGCACCGAAGCTTCACAAACTTTAACAGAGTTCGCCAAGAGGGTGCAAAAGAGCAAAATGCGCATGAGGAGTGGGGCAGTTCTGTATTACCGATATTACATGGGACCACCCCTTCCTGATAAACATTTAATAAACTTAGTAGGTTTTACTGTTAAGTTAGTGTTTAAGCCACACTCTATCACAATCTGTAGTGCTAGTACGATCTGTCAATGCAGCAAAATAGCGTTAATGTGGCACATTTTGTTATTTAATATTAATAAATATTTGTTTTTCAAGAAAAAAAAAAGTATGCTACAGTTTTGTCGCAACTTTGACCTTTCATTTGTAGGTCTAAAACCTTATGAAAACTACACATTTATTCCTATGTAAAACAAAGAATAAAGGTGTGGATTTCGACTGGATCGTCGTGCGTTGCCATTTTCCCATTTCTATGAATGCAGCATACGTCGTCGCCCAGGGATGACGTTAGCCAAACAACACAGTTAACAGCCCGCTTTACAGAAAATAAAGGACCAGCTTTCGAAACAAAAACAATAAAGACACGATACCCATAACAGTCATGTCTGTGAATTATTCTGCTGGGCTGTCACCGTACGAGGACAAAGGTGTCTGCGGACTTCCCGAGGTAAAGGAATAGCTGCCATGGGCTCGCTACTTAGCTCTCTCAAGAACCAACTTAGCTAGCAGGTTAGCCGAGGATGTCAGGTTCATGTTCGGTCTTTAGGATGTGCGGGTGGGAGAAGATTTAGATCCTGTAAAAAGATTTAAAGATACTCCTTTAATGAGGGAGGGCCTGTATTCCAGATTTTAGCAAGTATTAGCGAGCGGCAGAGAGAATTCAAGCATTAACAGTACTCTTTATGTTTATGTTGCAAATGATTAATATAAAAAACAAAGAAATCGATGTGCCCAGCTGAGATCTGGTATTTTACCACTCTGGAGGCTAAAAAGCGAGTTTATTCAATGTGCTGTCTGAACGAGTTATATTGTGTTTTTTATCGCCATTTTTACTGGAAAACTGCGCAATACTTTGTTGAGTAATTTAAAAACAGATACTGATTTTGTGGATGATGCTAAAAGACTGAATTGGCTGTTCACATATGAAATATTTAAATGAGCCAGTTACTTGGAAAAGCCCGTGAGAAGAAGGCTAAACTATAGTGTAAACTGTAGTTCTTTTCTGCGAACACCTCATTTGGATTTTTTTAATCCACATATATGTCATTTTTAAAAATCAGGCAGTGTATAAACATAATTTTAATGTCGTACCTTAAGCAAACGACCCTAAGGCTAACTACTTAATAAACACTTAACTAATTTAAATTTATGAGCATAACAAGGATTTTATGTATCTGTAAGGTATTGATCTGCAGTATAACCAGTGGCCCCAGTTTATGCCTCTAATGTCATCATTTTTTCATTTTTGGTATGTTATCGTTTTGGAAGTTCCTTCTGTATCTGTGGGAACTCTCAGAGAAATACATGGACAACAAAAGAAAAAACAAAACAAACTTGCATTGCTGACTACAGGTAGAAACTAGGAATAAAAACAGTAACTTCAGTCATCAGGTAAAGGAGCTGATTAGAGGGCTTGTTGATACAATATTTTACTCTAAAAAGCAGAAATAGAAAGTTGCACAATATAGAAAAATACCAGTAGCAGGTAACGTACCAGTACATCAAATGCACACTGCTCGAGCGAATGTCCCTTTTTACTTTCTACCTCTGTTTGGATGTGATGAAGTTAACACAAAACAGTTGAACCAGTGACACCAGGTCTTGAAAGCGAATTTTCTTGAAACATCTATACCATATATTCCCTTTTGAGATCATGGTTCCTCATGCATATGCATGTGTTTCGAAAATTTCGCCTTTTGCTAATTTGCAGGCTTCATATCTGTCATATCTGATACAATGTTTTATCTTAGTTTATTTTTTAAAGCTGTGTGAACTGTACAGTTAATGTCTCTATTCACTTGGGCAATATCATGTTACTGTTCTTTCCAAGATACTGTATAACCTAATGTAAACATTGTATGAAAGCATCTTTTTCAGCTCTCAGTCATTCCTAAACACCTGCTGCATTTTGTTCTGTGGCAGGTGTTTGATAGTCCCGAGGAGCTGAAGGCTAAGGTGGAGACCCTCGCCCAGTTGATTAAAGAATCTCAGTACTTGGTCGTCCACTCTGGAGCAGGAATCAGCACCTCAGCAGGAATTCCCGACTTCAGGTGAGGAACAAACAAAGCTACTGCAGCTTTTTTTTTTTTTTTTTTAAATGAATTTATTTTTCAAATTTGTGTCTCCACAAACTCTGTGTTTCAGCATAGACATCTTGTGACATTATATTCTATATAAGTAATAAGATCTGATGTATCAAGACTGCATATATTGATGGAAAAAAGCACACCTCACACCTGCTGAGTAAACAACACTCACTGACAAAGAATCCAAGTACAGCAATAACAACAAACAATATCTGTGAACATGAACAGCTGCCTTTATAACCTTGTTTCAACACATCTCAGAGCTGCTGCGGCTTGACACAACTTGATAATAAAACTAATAAGCCTTTGAATTTGCCATCATTGGCAAATTTCATGACAGGCTGACAATCACATCTCATGATGTGATTGTCAAACCACATTCAAGGCTCTACAGTGTGCGCAGGGAACTGACAAAGTGTGTCCCCTTTTTACAGTGACCTAAATTTTGAAATTAAAAGCTGTGTGAAGGTGAGCTGAACAGACATTATTCCAGTTAGACTTGTACATATATCGGAGGTTTTTGTGACTGACAAATTAGAAAACCTCAATGTTCTGAATCTGTATTTCTTTTCAGGGGGATTCAAACAGACTGACTTCCTTTTATGGCAATACTAACTCTTTAACATTTTCTGTTTTAAAATGCTGTTCAGATATTAAATAAAGGAGACTCTTGCAGCGAAGGTTAATTCCCCAAAAAATGCCGTTTAAATTCTTAGATTTGTACAAATCTAAAATCTCAAATGTGTTTAATTGTCTTGGTTTTGCTGAATCAGCAAGGCAATCTAATGAAATGGACAGCCATTCTGGAGACTGCCCTATTGCTGTAAATGTTGAACAGGAGGAACAAACAGCTGATCAGATTCAAATTAGAATGAGGAGAGGGAAAAATGACTGTAACTGCATAGTGCCTTTTCAGATCTTTTGACAGCATTGGAAATATGGGTTATGATCATGTAAATAACATAGTGGAGAGTTTTTTTTTTTTCCTGTTTTGAACTCCAAAAAGTTATTGTCTGCCTGTCCTGAACACTAATTGGCTTTTCTAGGATTTTTTTGTACCTGATTTTTTTGTACCTTCAGTGGTCAAACTAATGTTTTGATACATCTGCTATTAGAGTGATGTGGCTCGTACTATTACTATTGATAATTAAAGAACTTTGTAAAATTAATGTCAAAAATAATGACTATTTTTATACTGCATCTATCTTGATATGCAAAATCAAATTCCTATTACATAGAATGTTTCTATTGGCACATTGGTTCAGTCAGAAGAGTTATTGGGCAGCTGATAATAACTTTGGTGATGACCTCTTATTTTAGTAACTACATCGCATTGGGATTTGTTATTATTTTACAGAATTCATATTTCAGCTCAATTGCTTGGTAAATTGATAATATGACCTGATTCTGACAAATACCACCTTTATGCCGCTGTTCATTATACAGAGCAATACTGTACTTAGAGAAGCTGCGTGTTCAGTGAGCCTGGGCCAGAACTGACAATTATTTTTTGCTTGATTTTTATTTTCTCTCTGTTTTGGCAGACAAAACGAGGACATCTTTGTTTAGTCTCCTGGTTTCTCTTGTAGTACCACTGTTTGAGCAGATGAGGGTGGTACATGCCTACTTTTTGTCAGATCCAGCTCTTTGTAGAACAACAACAACACACACTGTAATACATTACAACTCCTTTGTTTTTTCCATTATAGTGCAAGAATTTCCCTTGTATCTTCACAAACACAGTTTTGCTCCATACAGCTTAGCTCTCACACATAAAATTGAAAATTTAAATGATTTTACTCAGCAAGACATTAATTCATTCATTTTTTGGCTGGACTGCAACATTTGGGCCAGCCCTATAAACAGGAACGTGACTGACTGAGTGTGTGAGTGATAAAGTTATACCACTGGTCAACCTAATGCCCCGTGACTGAGACCTCAGGTTACACCATTGGTTGGCCGGCCCAATGTTGGAGTTTACCCATTGGCCGTTCCGCTTTCAAAATGAATTGGCGCAAACAGCGTCTAACTCGTCCACAGGGAGCCGTTTGCAGGCAGTGTTGCCAATTTAGCGCCTTTGTCGCTCCATTTACTGACTTTTCAAATCCCTTTAGCGACTTTTTTGACAAACTCTAGCAACTTACTGTAGAAGAGCGTTGCCAGTATTGCCCCGCGAGCGAGAGGTCAGGCTTTCTCTCTGCAGGCACTCCTCTCTATGGCTATCTTTCAATTAACTGTGCGGCAGCGGACACAGACATGAATGAGCCTCTGAGTTTCTCTCTGAGTAATCATTTTTATAAGTAAATTATAGCCAAAATCACAGCGAAGCCGTTGTCTTTAACTCGTGTAAGGTGATTTTGTCCGACAACGTCACAGTTATAAAATCAGGAAAGCCACATCCAAAGCTTGGAAATTGCTCTGGATGTGGCTGCTGGTTAACAGTCATCGTTCTCTGACAACAGAAATAGAAAACATGTAAATGTGAGCAGCTTTACTGGGAATTCGGCTGCATTAAATTACAGTATATGTGAGCACAGAGAGTAGGAGAGAAGCAAACAGATAAAGGGCGATCCAGCCACATACTACGTTTTGACTTAGTCTTGTTTCATGGTTCATCCGGTGTGATTGACAGATTTTTACCTGTGTGAATTCAGATATACATGCTTTGAGATGTTTGGTGTGAAGACTTCACTGATAAATATTGATTGGTCTCCCTGTCAGTCAAGTAGAGTTGACCTTGGATGGCAATATCATTAAAGCCAAGGCTTCTATAAACACATCACGCCTACTAATGCAAATTATATTCCCACTAATGCCACATACGCACACGTGCTGCAGATGGGAGTAAGAAATTCAGCCCCCCAGGTTAATATTATCGATTGCACCAAAACATGGGATTTGAACAGCTTAAACATCCTGACTTTCATGTCCTGCAGCATTTTTTTCATGGTGATACGCATGTAATAAATGACACGTGTCTCTCCATTAATGTTGTACGTCTTTGAACTGGTCTTGGCTGAGCAGGCATTGAATCATATTGCCGATGAGAGATGGGGCTGTGCTTGTTCACAAAAGCGAGAGATGAGACTCATGTGGCTGCGTTTGAGGACTCACAGGATGCGTTCCCTTGTTTGATGCAGAAAGATAAGTTGTTTGTCCTTGTAGTAACTTGGAAACCGTCCCAGTGTTAGACCACACCAGTACTGACAGAAACACGTTCATCCTTTATTCGGACACCCAGAACTGACTAAAACTTAACTAAGGATGCATGAAAAGAATGATGGCAGATTGGACAATAGATTTAATATATTTCAGTCTGAAAACATTCAGCTCTATGTAGTTATTAACATTTCTGTCATATTCGATTGTGATATTTTTGTGAAACGTTTGAAAACAATAACTTTGTTTAATCTAATTCCTCCTATTGTCTTTGTAGTTTTTTGCAGTGGGAGAATCTTTGTGTAGTGTTGTTTTGCACATTGTGAGTTTGGCACACAGACTTTCCAGAACTCTTTTGCAGAAATCATCCCATCAGATTGTTAATACTCAGCTATGAACACAAAGCCTCACATCAGCTGTAGAAACATAATGCCTTCAGTCCACCCGCTGCATTACAACCTGTCCAATCCTGGTCCAGTCTTTATAGCTACTCTGAGTCTATTCATAACTATATGCTGTTTCAGGGGTCCAAAAGGGGTGTGGACGTTGGAAGAAAAGGGGAGTCACCTCACTTTGATACCACATTTGAAGATGCCCGACCCAGCTTGACTCACATGGCCCTCCTTGGACTGCAGAGGGCCGGATACCTCAAGTATCTCATCAGCCAGAATGTGGACGGTCTGCATGTCCGATCAGGTTTCCCCAGGTAACTCCGCTCTGCCTCCTGTCCTCTAGCATAATGGAAACACATGAAGCATTTTATACACTCAGTAACTAACTCGAATCATAGTTGTTATATGGTTTGGAGCAAAACATTATCTCACAGATAAGCCGTATAACATTTAATAGCACTTAAAGCCAAAATATTTCTTTCCTGACATAGAGGCAGCAGAACAACCTGTAAATGCAACACAGAAATGATTATTTACATAACTGATTCACCTGATGATAGTTTTTCGATTATTTATCAATCATTTGATCTATAAAACTTCAAAATTTTTTATTGACGATCAATTAATCGACTAATCTTTTTTTATGGTCTACAACAGTGACATAATATCAGCCAACATGTCGTTATGGTGAACGTTTTGCCTATTTACACATCTGGCAATTATGGAGCAACATTATCATTCATTTGTAGTCCTGTTTTTGTCCAGCTGATGAATAGAAGTCCTGTATTCACTTTATGTTTAGCTCAGTTTGGTCTCCACCAGCTCTGTGTTTACCAGCTAGTTGCTAACTTTGTCTGTCTGCCACTTTGTACTGGGTAGGTAGTGTAGAGTCAGCTTCTCGGTGCAGATCACCTAATTTTCACCATATAAAAACATGTTACATTTTAGGAATATCACTAAGTATTATACTAACTATTACTCTGTTTTACAGAGTGATTTGGAGTTGAAGGAGAGTGAGTGGACAGGAGAGGGGATGAATAATTGGGAAATTGACTTGAGGTACCTATTCAGGGGATAAGTTCTGAGCTTAATTGTTTTGAATGTAAAGCGGATGCTTTGCGATAACAGCTGTAACAGCTTTTTTTAAGCGAGTCCAGACAGTGAAGTGGTAGCTCTCTAAGGAAATCATTGAGACCGCAGGCAAACTGGAAAAGTAAACTGTTTGGCACTTATATGTGTAGGTGCCAGGAGGAACATAGAAGTGAATACAAATGCTCATAATATTCATCAGAGAACGGACTGAAAAAAAGTTGTTTTGAAGAATCATGACATTAACTTTAAGTTTGGAGACAGTGATCTAAGTGAATATCATCTTTGTGATCTTTTTGCCTCTGTGGACTTATCTCCCTCTCTCTTTTTTAGGGATTTGTTATCAGAGCTTCATGGAAACATGTTTGTGGAGGAGTGTGAGAAGTGTGGAAGGTAGTTGTATGCACACGCATGCATCCAAACACCCACGTTTTGATTTAGAAACTCTGATGATTCTCATCTTAACAAGCTATTGTCTTTCACTCAATTTCAGTTTTCTGGCCGTTTTATTAGGTACACCTGTTTGGTAATAACAGCAAGCAGTTCAGTTACTGTTCACCTCACATTAGCATGCACAGTATCTCAGCTTTCTTGCATCTCGTGTGATTGTTGGTGCCAGATGTGGTGTTTCTAGCTTCTCAGAAACCAGCAACCTCCTGAGATTTCACACATTGCAGATATATAAGGAAATTGACGTTTTAAGCAACAACAACAAAATAATTGTAGTTAGTGGTAGCTCTGTGATTGAAAACATCTTCTCAGTAAGAAAGATCAGAGGAGAAAGGCCAGACTTGTTAAAGATCACAGGAAGGCCACAAGTATAAAGCTTAGATGTGCAGAAGAGCATTTTTGAACACACAGTGGTCGAACTCTTAAGCAGAAACACTGCTGCAGCAGAAAAACCATGCTGGGTTCCACTCCTGTTGGATAAGAACAAGAAGATGAAGCTACAGTAGGCATGTGAACATGAAAGCTTGAGGAAATGTTAGCATGTCCAGTAAATCTTGATTTCTTTCACAATAGGCTGAGTCAAAATTTGGGCTAAACAACAGTATGAATACATGATCCATCCTTCCTTGTGTCAAAGGTAAAAGCAGATGGTGTAATTGTATGTCAGGCGTTTTCTCTGCACATGTGAGGCACCTTAATACTTACTGTGGCTCTTATGTATTGCTGACCAGCTGCACCGCAGTCTACCGTTTTTCCAATGGAAACTTACAGCACGATAATGCACCATTTCACAGAGCGCTTATTACCTAAAAATGATTCGAGGAAGATGACAGTGATTTCATTTTATTCCAGTGACAGTCTTAGATCTCAACCCTGTAGATTTCCTTTAGAATAAAGTACAACAGGAGGGTTCAAGAGCAAATGTATGTTTAAACAAAAGTAACTTTAAACAACTTTGCACCAGCTACAGGATGCTGTTGAGTCCCTGAGTCCCATTTCCAGCATTTCCAGAAACTTCTGGAGTCCACGTTTTGAAAAAATCAGCCAGTGCCTGGAGGAAAAAGTTGTCTGGTTTATCTAATAAAATGGCCACTGTCTACATTATCATGTTTATGTGCATCACTTGACTTTGCTAGGGTGCTTGTGAGCAGCTTTGACTTCTTTCCTGTAATAAACTAAAGCTTCTATGATTAAACTGTGGGATTTGTGGTTTTCCAGGCAGTACGTCAGAGAAAAGGTGATTGGTGTGATGGGGCTGAAAGCGACAGGACGTTACTGTGATGTGGTTCGCTCCAGAGGACTCAGAGCCTGCAGGTAACAGGTCTGGACTTGTGCATTTTGAAATTACAGTTTACCATCGATTACCAGCGATTTATTAGTGTATTTGTGCATTCTTTACTACAACAGAGGGAAACTTATCAGCACGATACTGGACTGGGAGGATGCTCTTCCTGACAGAGACCTGAACAAAGCAGACGATGCCAGCAGGTGACACAGATAAAATTGGGGCAGTTCCTGCTCAATTGCTTCCTTTTTACATTATGTTATTGGTCATTTTGTTTTCGATTCACCACCTGTCTCAATAACCTAGTAGCACACAGTACATACTCTTATCTGTCCTGACTTGCTTTGATATCCCTGTTTCATCTCATAGCACAAGTCATAACTCAAATGACCTGTGAACTGAAAAATGTGAAGTAATGTGTTGTATAAATGTATGTCCTTCAGCGTTATGTGTGGCTCTGCTGTCAGCATCCTGACATGCAAATAAGCCCTTATTTGAAAACCTTTTTAGGTTTGATGTATGTAGCACAGTCGGCTTGAATTTTTCCTTTTGCCTCTTGTGTGTCAGTATTTCCATTCAATCCTTCAGCCACAAAAGCTTTTATTGTTTCTTTACAAAGCAGCAAATTTAATTTGATGAATGTGTTTCATCTCCATGTACAGTGCTCTGACCATTGAACCACAGTTGAAACACCAGAATTAAAACGTTGAATTATTAACTACGTTGGTATATATTTATGTTTCTTTTAAAACTAATGTGTTACTAGTTTGGTTAAGAACAGAAAGAGCAGGACATATCTCATTTTCCGGCTTTTTTCTTTGGTGCAGGAGATGGTTAGAAATGTCTTTTTGGGTTCTGGAGATACTTTAAGAAAAGCCTCACGTGTTCTTAAAGTACAATTTTTTTTTAGGTCCTTCAAAGATCACCAAGTAATTAATTTTCAGAAAAACTAATGCTTAGCGCTGTGATTCAGATGTAATGGTAATACAGACAGGTTTGGCTAATGTTTTTCTCTGGGACTGTAAATAACAATTATTTTTATTATTGATTTATCTGCCAATTATTTTCACATTTTATTGTTTTGTTTACGAAATATCAGACAACAATGAAAAAGGCCCATTATAATCAGTTTAAGACGACTTTTTCAAATATCTTTTTTTCTTTTTTTTGTCCGACCAATGTAGAAAAACCAGAGATATTTCGTTTTTTAATTGATTATTAGTTGCTGATTAATTTTCTGTCAATCGACTAATCAATTAATTGACTAATCATTGCAGCTGTATCTTCCTCAGACCAACACTGAAAACTTGATGGTGAAAACATAGTCAGTCAAACCTGACCAATCCCAGGTCTTGTTGATGCCACATGATATCTCTGCGGCTGCCATTGCCCTGACATGAAGTTACATTTTTTTTTAAGGAGGCACGCCTCAGCTAACTTTTTATCACATAACAATAAATTAACCTTAATAAAAGGCAAATAAGACGAATGTCACAAGCAGTCGCACTTGTTTATTTGTGATCTATTTCTCTACTGTCGGCATCCAGACGCGCAGACCTGGCACTGACGCTTGGCACATCGATGCAGATCAAGCCCAGTGGAGACCTTCCACTCCTCACCAAGCGGAAAGGGGGGAAAGTGGTCATTGTCAACCTGCAGCCTACCAAGCACGTGAGTGTCATTCATGCACCACCACCACACAAAAATTTAGGGAAGCATGGAATGGCACTTGAAATGTTGTGCACAAAATCAAAAACAAAATTATGGTTAAAAAACTGCTACTCTGATGCTCTGTCCGGCATCTTCGTGTTTTTCATTTCACAGTCGTTATTTTCTGTCACGTAGGACAAGCATGCGTACCTGCGTATCCACGGTTACGTGGACGAGGTCATGAAACAACTGATGGAGCTGCTGGGATTGGACATCCCAAAGTGGGAGGGGCCGACTATCTGCGAGAGCTCCACAGCCACCTCTGAGTCCACCACCGATGTCAAACCACCACGTGCAGTTACTGCAAGGGAGAGGGTGAAAAAGGACCCTGTTAAGGAGGAGAGGAAAAGAGAAGCAACACAGCTAACGGATGATTGGAGCGTTAAGGAGGAGACGGTTTCAGTAAAGAGAGAGAGAGCAGACTCCCCAGTGGTGATAAATGAAGAGAAATAGCCTCAGGTATTTTTTTCTTGCAACAACTTCACAACACAAACCCGTCCAGAAACAACTTTTATAACAGGGTGCTGAGTTTGATAAGTTTCACAGAAGATACAGCTAACACCCTCTGGAGCCAAGACTATTCAGTACTGTAGTGGTTTTTGTCAATCCTAGATTTCTTACACTTAGCCTTACAGCCACAATGACCGGCAATGTGAAACTGACTCCTCAGCTGAAGGCGCACAAATTGAACTACTCACATTAGGTGGATGTTGGATTGGGATTTTTTTTTTTTTTTTTTTTTTTTACATTTCTGGTTTAAAAAAAAAAAAACTTGCCTACAAAGTACTTTTAGCAAAACACAGTCTGCGATGTAAATGTTCCTCCTGCTATAGTATGAGCATTTATTATCCAACTTTGCTTTGGCAACGCAATGAGAGCTGGAATACTAAGTAATAAATAGAGCTTTTAATAATGTGTGTAAGGTTTGATGCACTTTATTCAAAGCTTTATTTATAACCACGTGCTCCAGATCTCATCCCTACAGACCTTGCCTTCAAAGACACCTTGGTTGGATACTTACAAAAGAGGGGATATCAAGTGAGCATCTCTGAGTCTGTTCGACCGATGTAGCTAAATACAGCTGTGGAAATTTTGTTTTTTTTTATTCCCAACCATTACAATTGCAAATTTTCCCCAAAATCATCAAACTGCTTGTCTTATGGTACAAAAAATTTCTCCTCCTTGGGTGACATGCATAAGTCCACCTGCAGCCTATTGGCTGCAAATGGACTGTAATCACACTGTACGTTTAAAGGAAAATGTTTTTATCTCAGGAAAAAAGCATTGTAATTCAAAGGAGAAAGTCATTCTTCTTTGTTTTTTTTAATATATACGTATGTTTTGGCATTAAAAATAAGATGTTCCTGGTAACACCACCTGTGTATATGTGCTGTATGTATGTTGTGTACTGTCAGTACATAGTGGCCTTGTTGCAAATGTAAACTACTGTTCCAAAGTGTTTCAACACAAACACCAGAAAAAACAAATTCCTGCGCCTTAATTGCAGCTTAGTTTTCTTTTTTTAAAAACAAGAACATGCATATCAGACGCTACGACTGTACAGTGGGCCCCAGGTGTTTGTATAAGCAGATGATTACTGCAGCCAACGTGTTGCTGTGAGTCTGATGTTGAATACGCTTCAGCCTATTAGGGCACCCCGTCTGTCCAGACATATAAGCAACAGATGTAACTTCCAGAAAATGCAACAGCTGCAACTCAAACACATGCCAAGAGTCAAACTGCCTGCTCTGTGAAAGGGGCCTTTCAAAGCCCTCATTACTGCTCTTACCGTCTTTATTTAAATATTAACTTTGTCTCAATTGTCAGTAAACGGTAGCGCTAATGAGCCAAATTTTCCCACTTTGTCCTTGGAAAGTACCCAGCCTCTTTTTTCAGTATTTTGTAGTTCTTTAGCTGGTGTCCGGCGATATGATGGTATACACAGGTAAAACTACATGTACCGTGATATGGAATTTATCCATATCTGCCTCTTCAAATTGGAGCCTCAATAAAAATGCCTTAACCACATTTTTTTGTTAATAATCTAAAACAATAACCTATAACTCCTTATGTTTCTCTGCATTAACACTTAAAAACAGATATGATTTGGATTCCACACTTTTAATGTGACATTCAACTACATCTGCAACGATTAATCAATCCACAGAAAATTAATTGCAACTATTTTGATAATCAATTAATCCTTTCTCAATCAAAATGCAAAAGACTTGATATTTCCAGGTTCTCAACTTGGAGAAATTGGTGCATTTCTTAGACTTATAGTAAATTGATTATTGAACATTTGATCAGAAAAAAACATGACATTTGATGAAATCACTCTAGGCCCTACAGTAATGTGAAGGCCTTTTTTTTTTTTTTCCATTGTTTTCAAATGTTTCATAGATAAACCAGTAATGAAAATAATCATTACTTGCAGCCCTACACTCAACCTACATCCACATCCTTGATTTGTGTCCACCAGGTCAGTTGAAACGATGGGAAATAGATGAAAATCCATATCGTAAGTTTTGCAGGTCCAATAGTTCAGAGCCATGTACTCTTAAGCCTCTGTGTAAGATTCATAGTCAGATTAGTGAGGAGGCGTAGAACTGAAGAACAGCATCAAGCAATTTCTGAGATATTAGTGTTCACAGGCTCCATCAGTATAAATTGGAAACCTTATATAGCAGCTAACAGACTCTGTCTACAGCTGCTCATCTTCTTAAACTCAGCAACAAGGACATTGGTCAGAGAATCAACATCAGAGCCCTGCTGGCTCCGGAGGCAGATCTCTCTGGGGGGACAACAGTCAGCGCAGCTCTTCATAAGTCTGTGCTACATGGCAGAATGGCCATAAGGAGCCAGTCAATGACAGCATGTGTGGAGTTGGCACAAAGAGACTAAAGCACAAAGACTGTGCTCCAAAGATTTTGTGGTCTAATGAAGCCAGAATCAAACTCTTAAATTGTAGTTTAAAGTGCTACGTTTGGAGGAAAGCAGGGACAGCTTATTAACCATTTAACATGCACCCTGCTGCGAAGCACCGGGGTGCTTTTAAAGAAAGTGAGAGCAATGAATTGAGCCAAAAAAGTCAGACTAATCTGCTATAGAGTGTCAAAGACCTCTTGGACTGGGGTGAGTTTATGCTCCAAAATGGCTGTCACCCCAAAGCATACAAGGCAGTCATTCGGTGAACCCGGAGGCAGAGCGTGGAGCCCTTGAGTCTCATTAAAGTGACATGAAGATGGCTGTTTACAGACGCTCCCCATTCAGCATAAGCAAGCATGAGCAAGTCTCTGAGGAAGAAAAATGAAGTTGTTACCGCTGTGAAAGGTGTGGCACTGCAAATGTAATGAAGACGGAGAGCAGAGAGGGGAAGAGACTGAAAGAAGAACATGAACATGATGGATGATGTGATGAGAGAGAGACCTCAAGTGGAATCCACTTTAAAAATACTTTTAAATCAAACAGTATTAGTTTTGTATAGTTTTTACAGTCTCGATTTTACTGAATTGACCCATACTTTCCCCCTCCAGGGATTAAAAAAGTGTCATCATATCCTTTCTGATGAGTCCAGTAAACCTGAAAACCAACGCTTGAAGTCCAAATGCACGAGAAATTAGAGGAGTCTCCTTCAGATGGAGGCGGCAGCAAATTCATAGAATTATATTTTGCTCTTATGTGAAACTGAATGAACTGCTGTAAAATTGGAAATAGAATAGCTGAAATTTCAGAAGGTTGGTATGAGCCATTGGAGGCAATTTCGGCGAGCTTGAGCTCTCCTGCTTAAGACCCTAATTCTAGTTAGGGAATGTTTGGAAGGAAAAAAAAAAGAAAATTGATTAATTAGCTGTAAGTTACTTGTAAATGGGAATAAAATGTTCAAAAAGACTTTGAGCTGGTACTGGTAAGTGAAGCAAACTATGTCAAAAGCTTGCTGTTTGTCCTAGTTTATAATATATTACAATTGGCAGCAGTCAGTTAAGGCTGGATGAACCTCTTCATCCCCATATGTGAACAATTTTAATCTCTTTGAAAATTATCTCAGAAATGAAAGAGGAACATTACATCGTTTATGTCCTTTTGAGACATTTGCATTTTGATTTTAATTTGCCTAAGTCGTGTGTCTCAAAAGCTCTGAAACAGCACTAACAACTGCATTCAGATTCATTGCCACAGTTCCTGACGGCAGTTATTCTCCAGAGAGACATGTTTTTGTTGTTACTGCTTGTGCTTCAGTGCAAAGTGTACTTCAGCACAGCACAAAAGCTGAAAACGGCTACCTCAGATTGCTGCCACTTAATGGTTTTGTCTGAAACTTAATGGTAAAATCATAGGTCCGTGAATTTCATTCACTAATTTTTATTACCCAAAGATCAGGGCTCTGATTACACTTATCTGATCTAAACAAATGATTAAAAACAGCACATTAAAGTCAGGAAGGAGAGTTTCGATTGTCAAGTTACAGGTGCTAACATAACACTAGACATCTAGAGGAGTGGACTGAACCAGCAGGATAAATCTGTGTGGGGAAAATTAAGGAGCAATGCTTGTTCCTTATTACCACAGCTGAGGTGCCCTTGAGCAGTGGAGCTCAGACTGGTTGTACTGGTTGTACTGGGCAGCTTCTTGGTGTCAACACTGTGTGAGCAGGGCTGTAGCTAGCATTAAGAACACCAAGGTCATGTCCTTGGGTTTCTTCCTCAGAAGTTAGTGGAGATGACCAGCAGAGGTGTTTAAAGGCTCTGCATGATGATGCTATGAGAATTGGTTGAAAACTCTTTATGAAGAAGTCTGTCAAAGAGGTTAAGCTTTAAACAGGTGCTTTTAACATCATCTCACGGTCTTCATTGTGAAGACCGTACTTAATAGAAAAAGGTAATAATTAAATAATTAAGAGAGACCATGATTTGCAGTGGAGCTTTCAGCTGCATCTCATGGTCTTCCTAATAATGACTGTTTGCTGTTAAAGAAACTAGTAATTGGACTTAGAGTCAAGATTAGTCTCTCAAACAGATTATATTACTGATTACACCTTGTAGAACATGAACACGTAGTGGAATATTTTGTTGTCCACAGAGTCTCTAATTAGCAGAATTAACAGTTCAATCTATAAATTCCTGCACATAAAAATAGCGACTGTCTTGTACTTAAAATAAGACTTTTCTTCAATGGTAGCGTCCGTGCTGTTTTTTAAACAGCTTTGCTTGCTGAGATGTAAAGATGCATCATGTCTATACTACGTGCTTGACACATCGCCTCCAAATGTGACTGACTTCGACCCATTTCTATGCCTTTTTATACATCATTCATGCACATCATCTTTGACTACTTCCTCTTGGGAAACAAACATTTTGAACCTTTCAACCAGTTGTCAATGCATGGCCCCTACTGTATGAATTTCCTCAAGTGGTTTTCATCAGTGGGAAGTTGCACCCTGTACTTAAAAAGGAATAGCTGTGCACAAATAAGATTGCAACACTTGTACTTGTTAGATGTTGCTTGTCTTTTGTGAGCTGGCTCTGAAAATAGAAAATGCCGTCTAGATGTGAGTGGATGTACTGTTGCCGCTCTTTCCATTGCTTTGAGCTTGATGAGAACAGCCAAGTTATGAAGTGACTTCATCTTCAGGAACACATTAAATCAGAGAAAATGATAACAGATGTCAGCGACAGACGATTTTCTTTGATACCACGGTGAACAGCAGAGTGTAGGGCAGTAATCTGAAAAGGAGAACTGGCCAAATGCCAGGTCTGAAATCACACTTTTGTTTTCCATTCAAAGCTCGAAGATGCAGGTTCCCTTGGTGACCCGCTGGCTTTTTAGCAGCATCAGAGCTTCCCACGCAGAGACCTGCTAAATAAATCTGTGATTCTGATTCGGAGAGGTAATTACTAGCAGAATGGTACACAATGGAGGGACTGTGGTGGAGTGTGTGTGTGTGTGTGTGTGTGTGTGTGTGTGTGCGTGCGTGCGTGCGTGCGTGCGTGCGTGTGTGTGTGTGTGTGTGTGTGTGTGTGTGTGTGATGTGTGTGTTTGTTTGTGAGATGTGCATATCTGCCCTTATCTGTGGGCAGCTGAAGATGGTTATCCATATATAGGCTTTAAACGTTGCGAAAGGGCAAAAACGTGGAGCAGCTTTTGTGCAGCTGACTCATTTTCCTCATCTTCATGGTTTTATGTGACTGCAGGAGAGATTAACTTTCCCCAAGACGTCACTAAACTCTTTCGTCCTCTCGTTTTATTTAATTTCACAGAACATATGTGTATTCACAAAAACAATTCACAGCGGTACAGTAAGGCAGACACGGAGAGACATGAAAATGGCCCACAGTTTCATACTAGCATCAAATACTGCCTACACTGAAAGAAGAATATCCTGGTGTTAACTTTTACTGAATCTGACGGATAAAATGTGGCAGATTCTGCAGATGATTAGTTAGCAACAATAACACAAATAAATATTAAACACATCAATCCTAATGGAGGTCACAATCTTACAGTCGTCGTGATTGCATGTGTGGGTGTGTGAGATACAAAGTACAAAAAACATTTTGCAGGTCCAACTATTTAATCAGAAAAACTGTGTTCTGCTTGAATGTGTGGAAAAAAATCAGCTCATAGTGTAACTCAGAGCTGACTGATTATTTCTGACTGATATACCTGGGAGATGACTTCCAAAGTGGCCAGTTTTTTCACGAAAGTCCATGATAAAAGCTAAAATATAGTTGTTCAGGTGTGTGTGTGTGTGTGTGCGCGAGAGAGAAATAGATTTGGAGGGATGACAGTGTTAGAAGGAAATGTGGAATAGCACACAAAGTTGATTCACAAATGAGCGTTTCCTTTAGTATGTGAGGAAAAGAGGAAAAGTTTGACATCATGGGAAATACGCTCACATGGCTTTCTTGCTGAAGGTGAGGAGAAGATTGATACCACTCTCACGCCTGTGTGTTAAACTGGAAGCTAAAGCCAGCAGCAAGTTATCTTATATAGATAGCACAAAGACTGGAAACAATGGGGGGGGGGAAGCTAGCGCAGTTCTGTCCAAAGGAAACAAGATTCGTCTATCAGCACCTCTGAAGCTCACAAATTAACATGTTGTATCTTTTTTTGTTTAATCAATACAAAAACCAATGAGTCCAGGAAGTAATAGGTCCCAACCCAGAAATAGTCTGGCACATAACCCTCTGTAAAACAGTGAGTGGTTGTTTTTTCACTTTGAATTAATCTGCATTAATTAACTTTTGGTTTTTGTTCGGATTAAACACACTAGATGCAGTGTGTTAATTAGTGAGCGTTAGAGGTTTTATGAACTTTGGACAGAGCCAGACTAGCTATTTGCAATCTTACGCTAGGATAAGCTAACCACCCTCTGTCTGTAGCGTCATATTTAATGTACATGCCTGGGAGTGGTATCAATCTTCTCATCTCAATCTCAGCAAGTAAAAAGTAAATAAGTGCATTTCCGAAAATGTCAAACCTTTCCTCTAACAGGGTCTTTGTGTATCATAGCCAGACAGGATGGTGCTTCCTCCACCCGTCTCCCTCTCAGAGCCAGAGTGAGAACATTTTGGACAGAGTGAGACACTCTCAGCAGGAGCGTCTTCAGTCCAGCTCTGTACTCTTGTCGGATCAGGCAGTAGAGCACCGGGTTGAGGCAGCTGTTTGCATGAGCCAGACACACAGTCAAGGGGAAGGCATAGGCCTGGGTGTTGTAGAAGGCTTTACTGAAGGGCACCATGTCAAATTTGATTAGCACCCCCCACAGGGTGAGAGCCTGGTTGGGCAGCCAGCAGATGAAAAAGGACAGAACTACAATGGTGACAGAGCGGGTGACTTTCGAGTGGCAGCAGTGGTGGCGTCTCCTCTCACACTCTGACCTCTCTGTGCCACCCCCACTGACCATGCTGCGTACGATGCGCCGGCTGAGGATGAACTTCAGGAGGAGGAGGTAGCACACACTGATGACAATCAAGGGGACCACAAATCCCAAGAGGACTTTTTGTGTTTGATAGAGTCCGAGCAGGACTTGGGGATCCCAGTGGCCTGAGTCGGAGTCAGAGAACCGCACTAAGCACAGCTCATCATCAGCAGAGACCTGTAAACAAAACAACTGCATCAGAGGCTGTTCGACCCACAACAGTAAATATGTACTGTAAGCAAATCTAATCAGGGATGGTAGTCCAGTCTCAATTCAACGAACCTGGACTGTGGTGGAGTAGAACGCATGAGGCAGCGTAGCCAGCAGTGACACCACCCAAATGGCTAAACTGGCCCACTTGGCTCGGGCAGTGGTGATCGTAGGGCTGTCCATCTTCAGGGAGGTAACCAGGAAGCGGTAGCGGGTCACGCTCATGGCGGTGAGGAAAAAGACGCTGGCGTACATGTTGAGGGTGGTGACCGAGCTCACGACCTTACACATGACCCAGCCGAAGGGCCAACGGAAGTCCAGCGCCGTGTCCACGGCCCAGAAGGGTAAGGTGAGGACGAACTGGAGGTCTGTCAGCGCCAGGCTCATCACGAAGTAGTCAATGGAAGAGTGGTGGCGGCCCCGGCGGCGGGAGTGGAGCAGGAAGAGTGCCAGGAAGTTACCCACAAGCCCCAGGACACACACCACCAGGTAGACCAGGGCAATGAGAACTCGCACCTGTCAGAAGCATACAATACCATTTTCATTTAGTGTCTCCTGGTAAACAGGATCCATCTTGAACCTGCTAAATGGTCACAAAAAGGCACACAAGGAAATTAAAGTTAAAATACAATACGCACGAAAGCATGAAAACACCTTTAAGCACTTTCCTCCAGCATGTATTGAAGTGTCACAAGCAAGTTACTGTCTTTTATTCATGTTACCCATGTGGATTTGTAAGAGAGGAAAATCCGTAAGTAAACCTACTGCCAGGTTGGCGCTGTCTCCGTGTAGGTCCAGTGAGGACTCCTTGGAGAGGATGTGAAGCCAGCAGTGAAGTGAAAGGTTAAAAGCTGCCGGGTTGGAGGCGGCCCCTGTGGGGCTGACCAGTTTGGAGATTTCGCGTTCCTCTTCTTCTCCGCACGCCCCCAGAGCGGCCAGGGGTCCGGAGGCGCTGCCGTTGCTCTGCATGACGCCGCAGAGAAAAAGGCGAGTTACCTGTTAGAGCACGGTTCCCCTCCGCTTCTCAGGCTGGCTTCCAGAGTGTGGGTGCGCGGGTGTGGATGCGAAAAATCCCCATCGTCCTCGTCCTGCATTTAGAGCTGAAGGTCTCGGCGGGAGACCAGAGTTGCATAATTTATCCGAGTGGTTTCTGAAAGTGCATCTGCTCGCATTTTATTGTTTTTCCAAGCGGGGGGGGATACAATAGCTGATCAATCTGTGGCAGCCTCCTTTGGAGCGCTCAGCCTGACCTGATGCAGCTGCCGCTTGCCTCAGTGATGCTGACAGCAGCCAGAGACCGGAGGCTTTTGTAGTCGCGGACGCTCTCCTGCACCGGTGGCGCACACGCACGGCTTCCACATACAATGTTACTAGGCTTTTATGATTTATTACAGCAGATACGGGGAAGGAATGAGGCTCCACTCACTACAGTTCAGGTTTAAAACTCAAATGAAGACATCGCTGTTTTACGTTTCCATCAAAAGATACAGTCAGATGTATTGAAAGGTTCTTTAGTGCGCAGTACCTGATGATTCATGCGTAAACCAACAGGCAAAGGCTTGTGCTATGCTGTGTGTGTGTGGGGGGGGGGTTGGCCTGATAAACTGCAGAAGATTTAGTGTTTTATGAGTTGTCTTTGCTCTTCTATTGATTATTTGTAGGCGTCTTTTAAAGATTGCTCAGAAACACATGTATTTCAGGCAGTGTTTCTGCTTTCTTTAAATTAAAACTGTGTTGCAGGCCATGTTTTACCACCTTCTACAGTGTGTGTATGCTATAACCTTGCATTTATTTCTGTACCCCCTTTTTTTTTTTTTTTTTTTTTTTGATGAAGCCAGCTAATCACAGTCTCAGATGTTATGTCCAAATATCACTGCATATGATGTGAAGGTAAATTGTATGGGATGGTATTTCAGGAAGGGTTTCTTTAGCGTACATGGGTTTGTTAATATGCATCTGAAATGCACATCAGAAGAATAAAAGATTAGATTTCAAACAGCTTTCAGTCTTTGTGAGATGGCCAGAGAGAGAGAGATGTGTCATTTTTAATTTGCATTCCTTAAAGGTCCCTGTTAGTATTCACATAATGTGTCACTGTGGCCAGCTGTGTATGCAGTAGATAGAAAAAAAAACAGGGAGATGCATGCTAGCAGAGGCATCATTTTTTCACACTGGCACACTGGACTTGCTTGGACAGTATGTAACTCATCAGCCAATTTGCACAATTCTCTCC
The DNA here is from genome assembly GCF_016859285.1 of Xiphias gladius. NCBI lineage: Eukaryota > Metazoa > Chordata > Actinopteri > Istiophoriformes > Xiphiidae > Xiphias > Xiphias gladius. The sequence goes on from NC_053413.1 coordinate 12,285,748, forward strand.
CCTGCATTTGGGATTTACTAAAGAATTTGTCCAACAGCAGAGTGTCTGACCCCTTCCCTGAGCAAACTGCAACACTTCAACAGTCTGCTCCAAGGGACATTAAACAAGTCATCGTCTCTTCTAAAAAGCTGTATCAGGGTCTGATTTGAAGTCCAGTCAAGACAGTTGGAGGCAACTTATTCTCATCCCTGTTTCTCTTCCTGATTTCATAAGTAGTCAGGAACAACTTCAACTAAAACAACACTAATTTGTTGACAGTTTCCCTTTTTTGCCTCTAAAATTTTCCAAATACTGAGAAGGATGGAAATGCAGTGAAGCTACTCATTTGCATTCTGCTGGAGCTTTCCGAGATGCTTGAAGATGTCTACTTTCAATTTCACCAGTTTGTCTTTGTTTTTACTTAAAAAACAAAGGGGATAGGGAGGTAGTGACATTGAGTGCCTCTTTTTTTTCCTCCTTTTGTCAATAGTCTAGATAAAGCATTTGAGGGGAAAATTTGAATTCACACTCTGAATAGTTCCCTCCGTATTGCTGCGACACGATAAATATAGCAGCAATGACAGGAAACGTGAGTGGTGACAATGTGGGGTTGGACAAAATAGTTTCAAATACAGCTCCTCATACAAGCAATGATTGTATCAGAAATCAAAGTATTTGCAAAAAATACTTTAAAAAAATCATCATAAAGGCAGCAAAATGTGTAAATGCAAGAGCACATGATTGCAGAATTCAAAATATTTCTGCTTCTCTGCTCAAAAGTTGATGAAACCACAAATGGACCAACTAAGCTTGCGAGAATGTCTGAATTAGTAATCTTCTCCTCATGTGCAGTCATTTCATCTTCAGCAAGCAGTATCTCAGCTCAACTCTCGCATGATTTGATTTTCTGATTGCATTTCAATCTACATCTATAACTCTCTATCACACCACCACAACCCACCGCTTAAAGCAGTCTGATCAGTAATTAATTTCTATCTCCCACTGTGGATAGCGTACTTTGTTTTGGTTCAGGTTTTTTGCTGAAATCCTTGTTTTTAAATTGTAAAGTTTGTTTACCTCATTGGTTCTTGTAGCAGCTTGGAAAAAAAAGCACCTAGTATGGATTGTTAAATTAAATGACACCTGTTCAGCGAACAGGGCTGTACAGCCTGGCTTTTAAATGTACTGAGACTTTAAGTCCAAATCCCACCAACAGAATAGCACCCACCTCCAAAAACTAGCCACCAACCAAACCCTGTAAAAGTTTCAGAGTACTAAATAAGATCACAAAATTGTATATGTTATTTATTCATACAACTTCTGAATCATATTTTCTAAGAATTCTTATCTCTATATATTATGGTCTGGTGCCGGGTATGTAACCCTGGTGGCGAGTACTCAATTCCTTTCATTTTATTTAAATTAATGGAATTCAGCAGCCTGGCCTTAGGGACACAATGTAGGTTGTTCAGTCAGTCCACCACTTTGGTCCAGACTGAAATATCGCAACAACTTCTGGATGGATTGCCATAACATTTTGTACAGACATTCATGGTTTCCCAGAGATCCCCTGACTTATCCTTTAGCACCACCATGAGCCCATTGGACATCCTTGACCAGAGAAGGATCTGTAACTGAATAACTGACTGTAAGGCTTACAGAGGTCATGGTTAGGTGATTCTGAGTGTCTGATTAGGACTGACTGCAAGATAACACAAAAGCTATTATCAGTGACGGTGTAGTTCATTCCAGGCCACTCTCAGTCATGATCATCTCAAACAAAATTATCTTTATCCACCCACAAATAAAATCTGATGTAATCTGTATAATGTATTTTCAACTTGAAACGTTGTGACAGCTGTTGGATGGATTGCCAGATTCAGTACAGACATTCACGTCCTCCTCAGGATGAAATGTCACTTTTCATCTAGTGTGACTAGCAGGTCAAAATTTAAATTTGTCTAATACATTGGTTTATGACTAAAATGAATCAGATTCCCATCAGCCTTAGCTGTACTTTGTGGCTAATTAGCAAATTTTAGTATGCTAATGCGCTAAACTAACATGGTGAACATAGTAAACATTATACCTGCTAAACATCAGCATGTTAGCATTTACACAGTCAGCATGTTGGCTAGCTGACGTTAGCATTTCGCTCAAGTGCCACTGTGGCCAGATATTATTATTATTATTATTGTTAAATTATAAAAATCCTCTAAACTTATAAAAATATTTTTCAAGGACCTATCTTCAGTGTCCTCAGTGTTAGCTACGGCTTTGTCTTCAAACTGTGGCCTGTATTCCAGTAAAATGTCAACACACAGAATATGTAAAGATTATCTTTTGGGAACGTCCTGAGCTGAATTCTCCTTATTACTCTGAGCACAGGCCGCATGACCATCAGCAGTTTAAAAATAAATGTGACCTTGATGTTGCCGTCATTCTTTGGCAGGAGGGCATCGTGCTAATAAAATGTAGTGAGCTGCATGTACAGTATGGGTGCCGGTGAATACGAACAGAGACTGAGTATCATTGTCCCTTCGCTTTGTGTTTTGTGATACAAATTTTATCAGATTTACAGCTGAGCGTCTGTGAAGTCAATTCTGTAAAACAGATAAGCAGAGTCTGAATTGTGATGTATCATGGACAGGAACAGAGATGAGGATGAAAACAGTGGATGCAATTCTTCTGGAGAGAATATGGGAGATAACATTATGTGAGGTCCTGCTCCAGCAAACCACAGACATGAATAACCAGTAAAGTGCTATTGCTTAATGGATGGTCTCCCTGTAACAGACGGCAACTCCTGTCACGATCCATTGAATGCATTAGATAGCAGCTATTTTTGCAACATTTTTCTCTGACTCCCACTAGAAAAAGCCACGTCACATAGATCTATGACCAGCAAGTAATTATATTTCCAAAAATATTCCTCTAAAATTGAAATATGATAGAAACAAAACCCTTCAGGTGCTTCCAAAATTCAGAGTAAATGTTTTAATTCTCATGCTTTGTCAGCATTGCACTGAAGGGTTACTGTACATGCCTACATCACGCAGTGGTACATCAGCAATAAAATACATGATCCACCAGGTTCCTGAGGCTCTGTTCATCCAGAGAAAGAAAAAAAAAAACAATTTAATCTCTGTGGATGACCTCCTCACCGATTTCCATCTAAGTGAGGGAATTTCGGTTAGAAAAATCTTTTAACTGGCTGTTTGTGTGTTAGAGTTGGTGGCAAACACACAATGACACCTCACTCAGCCTCTGCAGTGAGAAACAGACACTGGAGAGCAACAAAACTGCTTATTTGGATGCTTTGCCTGCAAGCAAGCCTGCACTCCTTTGCTAATGTCTTTCCTCCTTGGGATCCTCAGGAAATCAGTGATCGTCCTCGGTGCCTGTGATCCTGGTGGTGAGAGGACTGGAAGTCATCTGTGGGGAAGTCTTTCCAGGTCCAGAGCTTCTCCGTCAGGCTGTACAAGGCCTCAAAGCTCCTGGAGACAGAAGGGAGAAGAGGAGGAGGGACATCTCGCAGTGCATCCATCGACTGCAGGGAGCGGGACGGCGCTGATGGGCAGAGGTGTGGAGGAGAGACGTGAGTGTGTGTGTGAGACAGAAAAAGAAAGTGTGTGTGCATGCCTACAGACCTTTGGTCTCTGTGTACTCTCCCTGGCTGAGTAGGCTGTAAGGGTCTGGCTGAAGATTTGCAGAAATGAGCAGAGAGAAGGAGAGGAGCAAAACCTGGACATAAATAAAGAGAGCGGGACAAAAACAGGCCAAGTGCGGAGGCCAGAGGGAAATGACAGAAAGCACGGGGAAAAGAAGAAAAGGAGTTATTAGCCATAACCTACATACAAATTCACACAAAAGATGAGCGCAGGTGCTACTCAAACATTAAATGTAAAGACAGCAGTAGTCAACAGTGGAACACAGGCAGTGATTTTTAATGATGTGCCCATATCATTAAAAATCACTGCCTGGTTTGTAGACATATAATAGACAGAGCTGAGCCTCCTCAGCTCTGGTATACCCATACCTGTACCTATTATTTAGTTGTTGCAGATTATGCTGTCTGAGCAAATTCTCAGTGGTGTAAATAAATTGTGTTATAAATCTCACCAGGATGCAGGTCCCTTTGTGTGTTGTTTTGCTGGAGCTGTTAGGGAGGAGAGCCTGTAGCCTGTTTAGCTGTTCCAGCAGAGCACTGCAATACAAATACAGACAGGAAGATGAGGGGCCACAGGTTCCTTGATATACACAGGCATCATTTTTAATGATCACTGACAACTAAAATAACAAACAGAAGAGCAGCACACGTCGGGAGAGTGTGCGTTATGCAAAACGTCTCTTGCCACGTTTTGTTTCATTTTACTGCAGCACTCTGCCAGCTAGTCAGGGAAGAAAGCAGCCTTATGAGATGGCAGGTTCTAGCCAGATATCACCGTGTTGGGCTTTAAATCTGGATGGGCTTTGTAGTCTGGCAGTTTTTAAACAGTTTACAAAGTTTTCTTGACCAGGTTGCCAGCATCTTGGGGGGGGGGGGCAACATCAATATAGATCAATGAAACACTAACAGACATAATGCAACACAACACACAACAAAGGCAAAAAGAGAAAATGAGACAACGCTCATTCAAACAGTGTAGTACCATGAAAACAAATCCAACAGAGAGATGAAACAGAAAACAAAAAGATAAACTGAGACATTAAAATATTCCAGGCAGCATTTTAAAGTTTATTTCGTTGGGTTTATTTTGTTTGTTTGAGATGAATCCCACAGTGTCAAACATATTGGTTAGTCCTCATACTAAAAGCCCCTCGTCAACCAGTTGCTGGTTAGAAATGAGTAAGCTGATTTTGTCCATGTCTGTCTGAAATCATGGACCAATTGCTTTAGAAAATTACAAAGAATTTCAAGAGGTAAATCTGCACCATTATTATTCTAAACTGCATATGTGCCATGTGAGAATGAAAAGCTTGACAGGCCTAGCAACAGTAGCTAAAGGAGGAGGGTTAAGCAAAACGTTATCGGTGGGTAAACTGACAGGACTATTTGTTTCAGTCCTTTATCAACCAAAATTACAACATTCAACATTCATTCTTCCAGCCTCTCAGATATGATAATTTGCTGCTTTTCTCTGTTTTAAATCACTGCAAATTTAATATCTTTGGGTTTTGGATTGTTGGTCTGACATGACAAGCAATTTGAAGATGTCACCTTGGGTTTAGGTAAACTGTGATGGGCGTTTTTCACTACTTTCTCTCATTTTATAAACAAAACAATTGAAAGTAATACATATATCATTCAATAATTAAAATATCATTAGTTGCAGCCCTTGTTGGCTCATTTCAGGACTCACTTGTTGGTCTCCTCCAGCTGCTGGATCTTTCTCTGAAGCTTGAAGTTGTGAGCACTACATGCAGACATCCTAAAGAACGAGAGGGAGAACAAGCAAGAGAGAAAGGAAATACAGATAAATTTAGGAAAGAAGGGTATCAAATCATACGGTGTTGGGATGTTGCATTTTGTCCCCCTCGCTTCGCTCTTTGCCAGTGTCCCTCTGCTGAGTGTTATCTCGCACCCCATTCTGTCATCCACTGACACTCACCCCCTTTCTTCTTCTGCTGTCTCCCTTTTTTCATTTATTCACTAAGAGTCACCCTTCATTATGACTCTTTGATTGAGCTGAACCACAACTGATGATGATACCCAGTTGATACACTCCGCTTGCAGCAGGCTTAATTATCAACAAATGCTGACTCTGCTAATTGGGCAACGTGACAATCTCAGAGCTCAAGCTTGAATGAAATGTCGATAGCACACCATCATATATTTAAACCTCCTTTAAGATAATTAAGGATATATGGGTATATGCACAAAGGTCTGTTTGATTTTGTTTGATTTTGAAGCCCTGGCTTAAGCACACAGTCAATTTGATATGAATTTTTTTTTAGGAGCAGGTAGATACAAAAGCTGTTGTTAGACTTAAAATATAATTAAGATTCATGGTTATTGATTCGGTTGGAAAACACCATGGTCTCTTGGTTTATAGATTACCAAACACTGATCACAACTTGTCCATCTCTGGACCAAAAACTCTCTACTCTGTTTTTTTTTTTTTTCTCCTCTCTACCGCTCTGATTTCCGATTCAACTATGGTCCACAGCACATTCACACAGTCTCAGATGTCTCCTTTATTCTGAGATGAATCAATGATGGCAAATTTTAGAGTCCAGTAGAGCAAGGATTACCATCCAAAGCTACGCATGAGTTAGATAAAGCAACCCTGGAAATACACCAGCAGTGCTTATGAATAATAAATTGTAGGGGTCTAAAAAAACAGAATAATGTGGGGGCATTGCAGACTGCCCTTTTTGAGGAGTCTTTGGTCGCATTATCTGGGGGGGGTGTGATGGATGGAAGAGCCACTGTGGGGGTGGAAGGCAGGATTACTAAATCTGGTGACAAAGGCTGGCTGGCTGTGCGGTAGGGCTCATTCTGCACAGCCAAGAGGTAGAGGACAGGAGGAGGAGGAAGATGACTAAAGTGAGCTCCATCTTGGCAAAACCTCCTACCCCTCTATTGTGAGATGCTGCAGCTGCCCCCCCCCCAAATTCACCTGCAACACAGAATGGTTTAGCTGCGCTTTTGTGAGGCTGGCTACCATACTAACTATAGTATGTTTTCTTTGCAACTGACCACAGATCAGATGCAAAAAAGAACTGAAGCAGCGCATCTGCACTGATTATGTAAAATATTCTGACTGTGCTGGAGGTCACACTCTGAGACTGTTCGATCATTATATGGAAATTCTTACCTAATTCTATTTTCTCATATTGTATAAATGTATATGTTATTCTACATGACTGAATCACCCTCTTCTATTAATCTGTGTGTTTAAGGTCACATGTTACAAGGATACAAGGGTAGTTACAATTATTTGTGTGCATAGAGCACCTCCCTCTGGAGTTTTTGATCATGTGGACATTAATCCTTATGTATGTCCTGATCTGTTTTATGTTACATACACAATACTTCTGTAACTTATTATAGTAGCAGTATTTAGCCATGCTAGCGGGATATCCCTGAGGATGGCAATGGCAGTGCTGTCAGTCAGTCCAGCTCTTTGGTCCAGACAGAAATATCTCAACAATCATTATGTGGACTGAGATGAAATGTCATACAGACAACATTCATGGTTGCCAGACAATGAATCATACTGACTTTATTGATCTTCTTGGGTTTGTGTGTTTGCATTTAGCTTAAAGCACCACTGTGTCTACGAACAGCCTCACAGAGCTACTAGCAGGGCTGTAGATCCTTAGACTTAGACTCCCTATGTTACCAACCATGTGTACATGATTTGGCTATGATGAGTGTCTAGGTGGACAGAATCATGAAGGTACAAGCATTTTACTCATCGTACTCTCAGTATACTTTCCTGTCTGTTATTGCTGTGATTTTTTTCCTTTGGCGCTGAATTCCCCAGAATTCAGTCAACTTTGTGTCCAGCTCTGTGAAGCCTTTTTCTCTTGAAACCTCATCCCAACCATGCAGCAGTTTGTTGAAGTTAATTAAGTGTATGATAAAACAGGCTCATTATAAAGTGCTTCAGAGTACAACAAATTACTTCAGATAAAAGCTTAATTTTCTAGGCCAAGTTATGCAGTGATAATATGGTGTTGAGTGAGGATGCTGAATGCATTTGGCTCCTACCTTCCCTCCAGACTATCAACATATTCCCTCTTCTTCTTTCGACTTTCTTGAGCCGAGTGTTTGTTGCGGATTTTCCGCCGGATCTTCTTCAAAACCCTCTCTTCAAACTTGTCAGGGAGATGAAACACATGGGAGGATAGGGACAAGAAAGAATAAGGAAGAAAAGGGTGAGTGAGAGGAAACTATGTTGGGGGGCTGGCAGAGGTTGTGCAACTGGGGATACAGATTTAGATTTAGATGCCTCCATGAGTGTGTGAGTGGATGTGTATGGTATGTGTGTGTGCAGTGATATCTGCCCCACATACATTTAAGTGTGTGTCTTGTTCATGTACCTTGGACAGGGGCAGTTTGCTGGGCAAGTTCACCCCTTCTTTAGCCAGAAGCATCTTCTCATCCTCATTAAGTACAAGCTCCTGCAGGGAATGCTGGGGGATTCGTTGCATCTGTGAACCAGATGGACAGAATATTCCAGTTAAAGTGACACTCTGGGTTGCTTACCCAAAGAGGACACTGGAGTGGACTCGTAGCTCATAAAATTCTGTTTATTTGATGCAAAGGGCGCTCTGTTGCTCTCAGAGTGGGCCAGCAGTGGACCATACAGTTAGCTGACACTGAACTAAATTATTTTATTCAAAACCCCTCATTGGTTAGAAATCTGACAGTTTCATTATTTCACAGAAATATTCAACCCAGTTCTTCTCTCCTTACTTTCTGTCCCAGGTTTGACAACAGCAGGTCCTTCACTGTGGGCGTCTGACTGGATGACAGAGGGGAGCTTTGGCTCATATTGAGGTAGTATGCAATTCCAAACTGCTCCTGGGGGTCATTAGATTCCCAGCCTGCAGATTGAACCGGTAAAACAAGCAACACAGCAGGTGCTGATTCACAAAATTGTCACTACATCCCATTCGAACAAAAAGCAAAATGTGCATGTTGCTGCCTGTGTCTTAAACTAGACCTCTGCGACTGCTACACCCTGCTGTTTTTTGCAATCCACCCTACAAACTGTATGTCACACTTTGATATTTGTTTGATATTTTTGTGCTGTTGCAGATCTGGTTTACTCAGTCAATTTAAAAGCATTTTTTAGCACTGAGTGGTCATCGGCATTGTAAAAGGGACAATGATTCAAAAGACTTCCCGTCAAAAGACATCTTCCTTGCGTTTTGAATGACAATTGTGCAACCTTTTATCTTTTATAAATGCTCAGAGATGGGAAAACCAAATTATTTGGTATTTGAAAGGGCCTTTAGCCTTTAGAAGCACAGGGAATAGCTCTCATTATTCTGCAACACAAAGTACAAATGGATAAATCTCACATTAAGGTCTTCGTTTTATACCTGGCTGTCCAGTGGCCTGGTTCACCTTGTTCCTATAGTTTTTGTGCATCATAACCTGACATTTGTGCTCACTGTTTCATGGTTCACTCTGTGGCTGTAAATCTCACAGATGTTTCTTGCCAGTACAAAATGCCAACGTGTAACTGCCACTGTAAATCTAGTCTTACTTAGATCAATGGAAACATCAGTTGTTTGTTGTTCATTTGGTGGCAGCTGATTCTCCAGAGGTGGAGGCTGAGGGAACGCTGTTGCGTCAAAGACTGGAAAAGCTGTGCAGGAGGATGGATGAGGGTTCTCTGTGGGATCTGTTAGGGGGTCCTCGTTGATGCCGCTGTCTGTGGTGCAGGGGGACCACAGGGGGGACGCCGGAGCCGAGGAGGAGTCACTCCCACCCAGCAGGGCATCCAGGAAGTCATCAGCAACACTTCCTTCAGGGCTCAGGGTCTGAGGAGGAATGTAAACATGAGGTATGGGATATGTGTACATTATCACATAACACTATCACTGCTGACTTAATCAAATAATCATATTCCCACACACAAACACAGACAAGAACATAAACAAAGCGCCATTCAATTTCTTCAGCCCGTTTGCCCATGACTTTTGCTCCTCATCGCTGTCAGTGATGTTTACAGCGATACAGGACGGCACATTAAAACTGTAAATGAGCTCATATACATCCTAAGATTCAGCTCAACAACACATGACCCTGGTTGAAAATACAGATCATACTCCGCAGTCAACCTTTCATGATGAGATTCAATTAATTCGTGGTTGTGATTTTGCTGTCCCATGATTGACTCCGGGGTGAACTGTGCATAATGACGATCACACTCACGTTTTGAATTGTGATAGTCCACGGTTGGTTGCTGTGGCAACCGGTGGTTTCATCTGTGTTCCTGAGCAGGAGGTCAATGAAGTCCAACCCACCATGCACCTGAAATGAACGACTACTCTGAGCGATGGGTTTAAAAACAGAGGTTTTCTCAGAGGAAAAGCTGTTTACCAGCCTGTGTGCTCTTACGGCTTGATTTTAAAAAATATGACTAATTCCTTCAGTTGGGTTGTTTCAAATTGTAGTTGCTCAGTCCCCTACTTACTTTTGACAAAGACTTCTTAAATCAATACACATCCACTTATACATTCTTTAAAAACATTGTTTTTCTTGAGGCACGCTCAGTCTGAACCATTCTCTTGAGCCGAAACCAAAAGCTGCACCTATTGTTCCGAATTGAAAATGTGTCTTACCTTGTCTGTAGTCAGTGTCATAATTCCAACTTTAAAGCAAAAATAAAAACGCAACACACAACCAGATCAAGACACTCCTCTGCCCAGCATCTAGGAGGACTAGTTGAGTCTGTTTCAAGGGACAAAGTTGAAATGCCACATGATACACCTGTATTTTACCCAACCCAGGCGATCACAGTCCACTCCAGTGTTAAGCAGACAGCTGCGAGAGCCAATCGGCACAAGAAGACTCACTGATAGATTAATTAGTCAAAGTTGCTCCGAGGTAGCCTAGAGTGATCTGTGATGTCAACATGATAAGTCAGGATTGATTCGCTGTGTGGTTTCATATTCATTTTTAGTTGAATGGGATTGATTTAGAGCGTATTTTTTATTGCCTTCAAAGGCAGCGGGTGGACAGAGTCATGCTTTAACTTCATCGGTCAATGTTAGTAGAAAACTCAGGTTTATTTGAATTGATTTTTGCCTGAACCAAACAAAACTCACTGTTTCTTTCTCCATCCACTTATGCATGGAATCAAACAGATAATTCATGATTATTATGAATAGTTATAGTTAATTATTTTTTTCTTTTTTTTTTCTCAACATTTCAAGTAGTTCCCTATCACAGAGGTTCCTAACCTAGAAACTGGGACCCCTAGAAGGGATTGCAAGCTTAATCAGAGGTTTTGCCGTAATGACACAAGGGAAACAAAGAGGAACCAGAAAAACATATTCATGCTACATGAGTATTTTTAGCCATGCTAGCAGCATGGCTCTATGGATGCCAGTGTTCATCTGTGTTGGTTGGTTGGTCCACCACTTTGGTCCAGACTGAGATATCTCACCTACTGGATGGATTGCAATAACATTTTGTACACTAATTCATGTTCCGACAGAAAGGAATTATCCCCTAAAGGGGAACTTCACCAATCTTACACATCACAGTCCTACTGCGTATGTGAAAAAGCTGGATAAAGCCTTTTGTGGCCCCACAGGGATCTGCGCGAAATCTGGTACGTTGCCTCGAGTGATGTCTGTAGCCCGCAAATGGTTCGAGGCTACATTAGCTGCTACTGGCGTAACGCACCAGAATCTCTGTCCGAGCTGTCTCATTGGGTTGCAGTGTGGGTAAGGTGCTCGCCAGGTTAAAATTAGGTTTTTAACTTTTCATAATTAGAATCATCATCACGTCAAAATTTCACTCTATGAGTGATACTGCAAATACCTGCAAAACTAAAGACATTCCTGTTAGCCTCAGCTATTCTGTGTGTTTAGTGCTCATTAGCAAAACCAAGATGTTGAACATGGTCAGCATTATACCTGCTAAACATCAGCATGTTAGCAACATCATTGTGAGCATGTTACCATGCTGACATTAGCCTTTCCCTAAAAGAAATGCTTTGCCTAAGTATAGCCTCACAGAATTGCTAGCATGGCTCGTGCTATTCTTAAGTCCTGTTAGTCTAAATATGATTTTCCTCTATTCTTTGCTGAGAAAAGATCACTTTTTGGTTCAGATGGTCCCAATCATCAATGGGGGGTCCTCAGCAGGCATTGCTTTGTTTTAAATGCACATGAGCAAAAAAAGTAGGGAATAACAAACCTATCGCACTTATTAGCGAGACCTTTTCTAAAACTGAACTCATTCTAAATTAAAGTCAAATTTTCTCAAAATTGGTCCAAGTGGCCTTTTTGGGGAAAACTTTCCCTCAGTTTCTTTGTGTCTATTATAGAGGCACTTGTTATTGTTCAGTTTTCCATCTATTAAGAAAGCTGAACAATGTCATTGTTATTTTGATTTTTTTTATAGCAGAATGACCACACCACACCACACCTCGCTGTTTCTTATCTTTATTGCCATAATTAGGAGCATCTGTTTCGTGCTGTTTCTAAGCATACACACCATAAAGCAAAGGAATTACATAATATGTCCTCGCAGCAGTACTGCAAAAGGAACATGCACAGTTGCAAGGATGTATCTAACTACTATCACAGTGGAGGAAGAGATTCTTTCAGTTGCAGAGATATTACTGTGTACTTGGGTTCAGTTCAGAAAAATAGAATCAACAATCTGCCTTATAGTTTCCATCATGAAAATCAAAAGCTTCCATCACTGCCTTGGCTGAAAGCACTGTGTGTCACTCTGACAAAAGAAACTCAGCCTTATACGTATGTCTGAAAGCCAAATTTTCTTTTCAGATAATTTGACATAATTTGATAATAATGACATATTTTCTTTTTTTTTTTGTTTTTTTTGTACATTTCTTTTCTATGATCCATTGTTGCGCTTACTAAACCACTCAAGTGTCAGAGTGGAGAGGGACATGAGTATGAGGGAAGACAGAAAAGGTGATCTCATGTCACAAAGGTCCCGGGTCAGATTCAGACCTGGGGTTTATGTGCCACACAGCGGAGATCATTGAGAGTCATTCTCTGTATATATTATAAAAACAGGAATATTCTTTCTCACCTTTCTGATTGTGTGACAGGCGTGTCACACAATGTGAATAGATCAAACCCTCCGAAGCAGCTCTGATCTTTGATTTCAGCGTTTTGTGGAGACAGACATTCATTTTACAGCTCTTGTGGGCTTTTCAGAGAGACTTTACAGAAGGGAAATGTAATTCAAGAATCTCTGATGTTCATAAGGTTATAATATGTCAGAAAAAAGTTCAAGGTTATTTAAATGAATTCTTGTGGTGCTGGTGTGAGTTATGGTTTCACTGATTCACTTTGGACCATGCACGATAGATTCATTTCCATCTTATTTTTTTAAAATCAGACAGTGTGGCCCCTGCATGAACCCCTTCCGATCACTATCCTTTAGTCTTTGGAGCACTTGGCTCTTCAGTGTATTTCTTTCATTAAAATCCACTAATCTATGACAGAGAGGCCAGTATTATCAGTACTGTAATACACCTAATTACATAGCAGCAGCGCTCTTATATCTTTATTGTTGTTCTAGCTTCAGATTAGAACGTTTCAAAGTACATGCAGATGTTATCTAACCAGAACATTTTTTAAGCACATCTCTGGATACCAAGAATAGGTGGCCGCTCAGTACAGATAACTGCAGTGTTATTACATATGCTATCATACTGTAAATCCATATTATCATGTCCATTTGATGAATCTTACTGAGGGTCAAGAAAGGTTACATCCACTCATGGGTATGTTTACGATTAAAGGAGAGGATATAAAGGTATATTCTTGGGAGCGATTTCACAAAATAACATGACATGTACCATGAAATAACAGTCAAGCAGCTGAATTCAACTTCACTAACTTTATTACACCTGCACATATACATATGAGTGCAACTCAAGTCCAACAGGCTGAGCTGTCCTCAGAAAAGAGAAAAGAGACCTGGTGGGGTCACAGCTACTGAGATCAACCCAGATATATTTTTTCTTTCATCCATAGGACAGGAGAGAAGCAGAGAACATGCTCTAAGCACATGGTGTTATCCCCCCACCAGCAGTGAAATGCATGTCAAATGGCTCTTATCTGGAGCTCAGTGATAGCCCTGATCTGCACAAAATGATTCAATACCTGCAGCTTGTGAGAAATTCCCACTGTGTCACACAAATAAGAGAAATGAAAGCAATTCTGGGCTGTGTGGATGGAAATTGGTTCCTCATATTTGGTGCACTTGTCAACCGGTAAAGCCCTAAATTCAGCTTCAGGACATGAAGATTAAAGACACAAGTAGGTGCCAACACAATATGGTAGCAGCTCAGCACCTGTTATTATTTCCTATCATTCTTTAACATCATAAACATGAGATAATCTCCGCAAGTCTCTCTATCACCTCTTAGTTACAAGCGTCATGTAATTAGTTTCTTGACAGTGAGACCGGTGTGGAATGTAAAGATACAAGTGGGACTTTTTTTGGTCGGCTCTCACAGTTCTTTAAAGAGGTTGACCTGTAGTTACCCCATTCTTCATTTTAAGTCTAAATTTAGGTAATTGTTTGCAGGGAACGTGTGCAAAATATATCCACAGTATTGCTTACAAGTAGGTTATAAAACATTTGATAGTATAATTCTACAGTTTTGATTTAATTTTACATTTTATATCTATTCTGATCTTCTCTTCTTCTTCTGTTAAATTTAGGAGCCAATTCTATCTTTTTCCAAACCCTTTTGTGGCGATTGAAGGGAGCAGATTTCTCCCCTTTCGGTGTTTACAAAAGCTAATTTTCATTTGATGAGCAGAGCGACAGGCAACATCCTGCAGGGGGAAGCTTCAAGGAGACACAAGCTGTACAAAAAATATAAGACATCTATGTTATGCCATAAAACCGGCACTATTTTTATCTACTTGAGTTACTGCAGACACCTGGAAACAGATTGCATCTTCTCCAAGCATGACTGTTTTAGTAGGTTAGTTCCACTGGTGGAAACGTGACACAGTGCGCGTTGGTATTGCAATGAAATGAAAAATATCAGCATCAGTTGAAATGGCCACAAAAATGATAGATGTTTGTCTTTCACCACAAGCTTTAATATCTTTCCTCTCTTCATAAAAGGTTGTATTTTTTTTTTTCTCCTAAATTTTAAGTTGGGTTGCTTGTTCTGGTTGAGCTTGGAGAGAAAAAAAAAGACAGTACCACTTTCAAATAAGGCATAGTTTATACAGGGTTTATAAGCTGTAATTAATGGGTTTTTCATACTTAAAAATTAGGTACTGCTTCATCGATCAGTTATAAGTCGGTATTAATTGCAAACGGGGGGTTTCCAGGTAATACAGCACTCCATTTTGCTAGGTTTTATCCTCCTCCAGCATTGCTTGCTTTCTCTCTCCTCTTAAATTCGTCCAGGCAATTTAACCAATTGCCTTCTGGAAAAGAGCCAAAGAACTTCTGGGCAAGAATCCATCCATTAACACCATATGAACATTTTTTTTCTACTGTAGAAAGAGAGAAACCCAATGAAAATTAGTTATTCACAGTTTTCATGAAATACAGTACCTTTTTTGAATTTCTCCCCTAGGTTTAATAAAGTCTTGTCTACCGTTGTTTTTTTCCGCTGAAGTAAATCGCCATTACAGGTACACCTCTGCTCTCGTGTGGGCCCATTATATGCCTGCAATGGTGCATCAATGAAGAATGTATTTTTCATTGCACAGCTGTATTTCTCCTTGGAGTCCACTGGGGTAATAGGAAACATCCAATTACCCCTCACATACACGTGTGTGCATGTTCATATGAATGCAATCACGATAGCACGGGTACAACAGCTGGTTTACTCTGCTAGCCCTGATCCCACTCTCATGTCAGTGTCCCATTTTAGATTCGCTCCACTTCCCTGAGATGCTTTGTCCGGCTCTGCCCTCAGCTGGCAGAGGACTGCTGCAACATCCTGAAACGGCACAGCTTCTCTCTTCCACTGCCTTAAATGCTATGGCGTTGCTCCGAGTGGAAGACCTTTTTTGACTAATTTCACCTGGTAAAATGTCATCAACACAAAGACGGATGTGTTCATTTTGCTCCCCTCCTCTCAGATACATTTATTAAACTAATGTCTTATGCAAAAGCCATGTAGTAATAATAATAAAAAAGCACTGGAAAACAGACAAATACAACCAAATATCATTTAAACTATCAGCATTTTCCCTGTTAAGAATTCTCCTACAGAGGAAGTTTAAAGTACAGTAATTTTTGTTTTTAAATATTTGTATATAATTGATGAGTGTAGGTGTGCATCTCCTGGACTAAATATTTGCAGCTCAGCCCTTGAGTCGTACTGTGGACAGTGCTGCAGGACTTCCTCCTCACACGCGCACAAACAGAAGCCCCAGAAATCCGACCTGAGACCAGGCTGCGGCGCAGCAGCGCCCCCTGCTGCTGCGGCCTCTGTCCTGCACCGTTACACGGCAGCCGCAGCACCAGCAGCAGCAGCAGCAGCAGCAGCGTCTCTCCTGTCGCCACCGGGACTGCCTGTCCTCAGAGGCAGCGTTTCCAGCAATAAACCGTCACACACGAAGACCGACGACCCGCAGACAAAATGGTGAGTCGATGACGGCCGTACATGTGCTCACAACTGTGTAGTTAAACGGCGAAAAAGACGGGGCTGTCCACCGAATAACCTTCATGTATAGTTATAACGGTTTCGGCGCAACAAGCTGCAACGCAGCCTGTCAGGTGTGCGTCAGTGCGTGTGTGTGTGTGTGTGTGTGTGAAATGGATGCCGATACCTGGTGATATGCTGGGTGTTAGGTGATCAGATGAAGGCTGCGCCTGTTATCTGTTGTAACATACGCAGCAGCCAGCTGATAAAGCAGGGCTGTGGCCTTTACTGCACGGCCCGCTCTGCCTCTCTGACGTCCATGGCAAAGCCTTTAATATCACGCTGCTGTCTAACACCCTCGCGGCGAATCCTGTTAGCACTGTAAGTTGTAGATCTGCATTAGATTGCGTCAATCTATTTAATCTAAGAGGCGACAAAAAAATATATATATATATTTTTAGGTCCAGGCCTACGACAAGACGTCAGAGACAGAGAGCTGCAGTGCGTTTCGTTTCAGGGCTGACAGTGGTGGATGGCTTAAAATGGCTTAAAAACGAAATACTACCATGATATCAAAGGGTTCGGGTGTGTCAGGGAATTGTTATGCAAGATGAATGATAAATTAACATGCCAGAATTATGTTAAATAACACAGTTTTGCATTTGTTTTTCTTTCCTGTCAGTAAGTAATTTCATAATAGGTCTACTAAAGCCCACATAGGCCTATGGTGGTTTTTTTTAAAATATGTTTTTCTGCCACAGTCTGAGATAAACATTTCACAAAAAGCCCTCGTGATCTTAAAAAAATGCCTTAATCTCCTCTGAATTTATGCACACATCCCATTTATTACAAAAATGTGAGGCCTCACTTCTATCATACTTTGTGATCTTAGGTGACTGCCCCCCCTCGTATATTACATATTAAATAATAAGCTAGGTGATTAAACCCCCTTAATCATTAATGTAAGGGCAGACTAAGCAACTTACAGTGCATATGTTTGGCCTGTTAATTAGGAATTAAATCCTTCTTTTCACTTATTTTATGTACATTTCAGCTTAATCTTTATATTAACATTTTAAGAGTAATTTAAGGTCTAAAATGAAGACATTCTGTTCCTTTGTGATTTGTAAAATGGTGTGGCTTGACCCATTCAGCTGCAGCGTGTGAGTGGTGACTCCATAATTCCTAATCTTGTTGTCCTGGTCAGAAACCAGAAGTTAAACTCTTTATGTGGTGCCCACACTCCTCCTGGTCAGGCTGATGGATTCAGTTTCAAACATGTCTTTCTTTTTATAACTCTACTTGGAACGACTGCAGAGATCTGTTAGTGGACATTAATAAATACACAGATATGATGAATAAAATGAACCTCTGCTGGTTGTACATGGATGAATATAACCCCGCCTGAACCCCCAACTCCCCCCACCAGGTGAACTTCACTGTGGATCAGATCCGTGCCATCATGGACAAGAAGTCCAACATCAGGAACATGTCTGTGATTGCCCACGTGGATCATGGCAAGTCCACGCTGACTGACTCGCTGGTGTCCAAGGCGGGCATCATTGCTTCGTCCCGTGCCGGAGAGACCCGTTTCACAGACACGCGCAAAGACGAGCAGGAGCGCTGCATCACCATCAAATCGACGTATGTGGTTCAGAAGAGTGGGCTTAGCAACAAGCTCTGTGTTTCTGTGCAACCTATGAAAGGTTGTTGAACATTGTGTGTTCATGTGAGACCCCATTGCCCATAGTAAGACAGGGCCTTTATTTTTAAAATCCACCTGTTGTTTTGTTCCAGTCAGCAGCTTACTGAAAGGAACAACTACAGCAATTAGATTACAGAAAGAAGAAACTTACTGTAACCGTAACACAACCTAGTTATTGATAGGACACGCTTAAATGCATCCCCAGTTTCTGGCCTGACAGTATTTGGTTTTAGCCACTTGTGGCTGTCATTTCTACTTTCTGAACGGCTGCTAGCTGTGCTGTTTGGCTTGTCTCCTAATTTGGTACATTCCAGAGTGCATGATAGATGGATTCGTGGTCACAACATTTGTTTTGTTTTCAGGTTGTTAGTAGAATTGTTATCGAGTGAGTAGGACAGTCTCAACATTAAGTAAGGCAGAACAAATGTTTGTCCCAGGAAATACTTATTCCAGCCATGTTTATGTCCCATCTTTTAGTATGTTCCTTTATTTAAGTTTTTTCAAAGATGTTTAGAGAAGGCACTTTGCATTTTCAAAAATCCACCCAAGAGGTTTCTGTCTAAAACCAGTAAGTGTACCAGCACTGGCATTGCATTACTAAATATTCACTGAACTTTTTCCAGTCAGATGAAGTGATAGTGATAGGCAAACAGTGAATACATCCCCAAACCTTTTACTGTTTCCCCTCTGTAATCAGGGCCATCTCCATGTATTACGAGCTTGGAGAGAACGACTTGGCGTTTATCAAGCAGAGTAAAGATGGAAATGGCTTCCTCATCAACCTGATTGATTCTCCGGGTCACGTTGACTTCTCCTCTGAGGTCACTGCTGCCCTCAGGGTAACTGATGGAGCCCTGGTGGTGGTGGACTGCGTCTCAGGTGATTACATAATTTGTCACACATTTGCATCCCTATCCCACAAACACACACACACACACACACATATACACTCACGCGTTTCACCCAGACTCATCTGTTTGTTTCCTCTGCCAGGTGTGTGTGTGCAGACTGAGACTGTACTGCGGCAAGCCATCGCTGAGCGCATCAAACCGGTTCTCATGATGAACAAGATGGACCGGGCTCTGCTTGAGCTGCAGCTGGAGCCGGATGAGCTCTTCCAGACCTTCCAGCGTATTGTGGAGAACGTCAACGTCATTATCTCCACCTATGGAGAGGATGAGGGGGGACCCATGGGGAACATCATGGTATGGCATATGCACCGCACACACTCATTTATGCACTAGATTGGCTTGAAAATGTTACATTTATACATTTAAAATAGCACGTTTTATTTTGGATCACAAATACTGGACTTTTTTACCTCAGATTGACCCTGTTATCGGTACAGTCGGATTCGGCTCTGGCCTCCACGGGTGGGCCTTCACCTTAAAGCAGTTTGCTGAGATGTATGTGGCAAAGTTCACTGCTAAAGGAGACGCTCAGCTGGGACCAGTAGAGAGGTCTAAGAAAGTGGAAGACATGATGAAGAAACTGTGGGGAGAGAGGTAAACATGAATGCATTAACATAAAAGAGTAAATTAGCACAAGGCTGCAAAGCAGTGTTTCACTGCCCTCTCTGATTTGCATCAGTGATGCTGGTTGTGGTCGGAAATGTTGCACCCAATAGTGAGTTACTGTGTACAGACTATGCCCATGAGTACGCGTCTACATCACTGCAGCCATAAGTAAAACCACTGGAGCGCACAAAAGACAAGATTTTCAGCTTCAGTGTTACGTTGCTCTTTAAAATGTTCTTGCAGCTGTCAGGAAATTATAATGATATTTAGCAGCTACATATTGTACAATTAATAAAACAAGATGATGATCAACATGAAAACCTGATATTTGAGGGTCATGGGGTTATTGAATATTATATGCTTCTTCCAGATATTTTGATCCAAATGCCGGCAAATTCAGTAAGACTGCCACCGGTCCCGATGGTCAGAAACTTCCTCGCACCTTTTGCCAGCTTGTTTTGGACCCCATCTTTAAGGTGAATGAGAATACACTACAATGAAGCTGCAGTTTAATAACAGCTTAATTTATCTGATGAATAATATGCATTTTGTGTGTCTCTATGTTAGTAAAAATACTAAGCCCCTCCATTTCTGACCTTGGAGCCTCCTGGTAGCATAAAAATACACTGTGGAGAGCAGCAGTTGGATACAACCTGGGAGACTAAGATGAATGAGCTAAAACCAACACATAGACTGCACCAGGTTTCATCAGTAATGTTTAATCTTTCTGCAAACAAAAAGTGTTGTCATCATAATAATTTGAAAAATCCTATAAATAAAAACTGAATTCACAAGGCCTTTAAAAAAGTAAAGGATGAAAAATGTCCTTTTTTTCCCCTCTCTCACTGTCCTTGTTAGGTGTTTGATGCCATCATGAATTTCAAAAAGGACGAGACAGCCAAACTAATTGAGAAGCTGGACGTCAAACTGGACTCGGAGGACAAGGAGAAGGAGGGGAAGCCCCTGCTGAAGGCTGTGATGCGTCGCTGGCTGCCTGCTGGCGAGGCCCTGCTCCAGATGATCACCATCCACCTGCCCTCCCCCGTCACTGCACAGAAATACCGCTGTGAGCTGCTCTATGAAGGGCCTGGAGATGACGAGGCTGCCATGGGTCAGTAGAACATTTTCACAGCACCACACACCTTCACCCTGAGGAGAAGACATCATTCTTACCGTATTCTCTCTGCTCAGGTATTAAGAACTGTGATCCCAAGGCTCCTCTGATAATGTACATTTCCAAGATGGTCCCAACCAGCGACAAGGGTCGTTTCTACGCCTTCGGCCGTGTGTTCTCTGGATGTGTGTCCACTGGCCTGAAGGTACGCATCATGGGGCCAAACTTCACCCCTGGCAAGAAAGAGGACCTCTACATCAAACCCATCCAGAGGTGAGCATGTTTTGTTTAGAATCTACATAGCGGTCTGAGATGGTTAAAGGACAAAGAAAGGGGCTTCTCTTCTCCCCCACGTGTTTTTATTTGTTGTCAACTTTTTATCTACACATCGCTCTTCTCTTCCATCCAGGACCATTCTGATGATGGGCCGGTATGTGGAGCCTATTGAAGATGTCCCATGTGGCAACATCGTGGGTCTCGTTGGAGTAGACCAGTTCCTTGTTAAGACAGGGACCATTACCACTTATGAACAAGTAGTGTATTGCTTTTTTTTTTTCTCCTGTATGGACATATGCTGTAGTTTAAATGCTAGTGCACCACATAGTGGTGCATTCGTTTTTTACACTGAGTTATTGCTTCCTGTTGGCAAAATTCATCCTGTTACAACAACACAAAAGGAAAACTCTGTCAACTCTGTGACTCTGTCCACAGGCCCACAACATGAGGGTGATGAAGTTCAGTGTGAGCCCTGTGGTCAGAGTTGCTGTGGAGGCCAAGAACCCCGCTGACCTACCAAAACTGGTGGAGGGCCTGAAGCGCCTGGCCAAGTCTGACCCCATGGTGCAGTGCATCATTGAGGAGTCCGGGGAGCACATTATCGCTGGAGCAGGAGAGCTGCACCTGGAGATCTGCCTGAAAGACCTGGAGGAGGACCACGCCTGCATTCCACTGAAGGTGAGGCAGCCAGAACAGAGGAATGGAGATTTTTCTGTAAGATACTGGCCGGGTGCAGAACAAGTCACTGTCATGAAGTTAAATTAAAAATGAATGTAAAATGATTTATTTACATGAGACTAACCCATTCCATCAAGTGAAAAACACATCAAGCTTCTTCACTCGTTTGTTGAATATTTGTTGTAAAAAAACGGCATCTCATGCAAATAAAAACTCGTTTCTAGAGACTGTCCACAAAAAAGACGATGGATTCCCTCAACAAATTCACGCACAACGGCTTCATTAAAGGACAAAATCGTCAAAACTTCTCATGGCTACGTTATGTAATAAATACCATAGTTTATAGATATTTGGTATGAGGTGAGACTTGACCTTTGTAAAAAGACATAATCTGAGTGTGTTCAAAAATTTGAGGGTGTTACATGTCCTTAGTTTTCCTTTGATGCTTGCAAACTAGAGGAATGTAAAGCTATGGGAAGTAAGTCACATTTGAACACAGGTTAATCGTCATGACAGCGCAGGTAGGAAAATAAGAGCCAAGACCCAGCAGATCGCTGCTAAGACCTAAAGTGAATTCATATGATCCTGACATTGTTGCACTACCAACCATACTCTTAATTCTGACTTCCTCTCCCTTAATCTCTTTCCAGAAATCAGACCCGGTCGTGTCTTACAGAGAGACAGTGACGGAAGAGTCAGACCAGATGTGTCTTTCCAAGTCCCCAAACAAGCACAATCGTCTCTTCATGAAGTCTCGTCCTTTCCCGGACGGCCTAGCTGAAGATATCGAGAAGGGGGAGGTCTCCGCTCGGCAGGAGCTCAAGGCTCGTGCTCGCTACCTCGCCGACAAGTATGAGTGGGAGGTGACAGAAGCCAGGAAGATCTGGTGCTTCGGTCCAGATGGGACTGGGCCCAACCTGCTGATAGATATGACAAAGGGAGTTCAGTACCTCAACGAGATCAAAGACAGCGTGGTGGCTGGTTTCCAGTGGGCAACTAAAGAGGTGGGAGGCAATTAATTTTTGACTCCAGTTACATTTTAAATTAGTAGCTGTGTGTAATCAGATGTGTTTGTGATACTCCATGCTGTGTAACTGCTTAAAAGCTTGTACTCGCATACTCCTGAGAACAATGTTGCAGTCGCTGTCCTCCTCCTGCAGGGTGCTCTGTGTGAGGAGAACATGCGCGCAATTCGCTTTGACATTCATGACGTGACACTGCACGCGGACGCCATCCACCGTGGTGGAGGACAGATCATTCCCACAGCCCGTAGGGTCCTGTATGCCTGCCAGCTCACCGCTCAGCCACGGCTCATGGAGCCTGTCTACCTGGTGGAAATACAGGTACATATGGTGGTGCATTACCTCCAATACAAAGTGAAAAAACCAAGATTGTTAAAACCCAGTCTGTTCTGTAAAACTATAAATCTGATTGTCACGTTTTGCAAGTATAATCCAATTATTAACCTACATGTCTACATACTGTAGACTACATATGACTGTTCTTGTGTATTTTGACAAACAGAGAAACATTCCACACAAAGCCCTTTTAGCTTATAATTCCCTTTTTTTTTTTAAAAAGGGATGGAAAATGTCAGGAATTTTTACTCAAAAGTTTACAATTTTACAAAACTAATGTAGATTTACTTCACACTGCATGTCTGACTGCTGTGTGCCTCTCGTCCATACAGTGCCCTGAGCAGGTGGTCGGTGGGATCTATGGTGTGTTGAACAGGAAACGAGGTCACGTGTTTGAGGAATCCCAAGTGATGGGCACTCCCATGTTTGTGGTGAAAGCCTACCTGCCTGTCAATGAGTCCTTTGGTGAGTGTGTGTGCTTCAGTCTGTGTATCTTTATTTAGGGACCTAACTCTTACTCCTAGAGTTTTGTCATAAATATTGTATGAGCACTCATATCGGAAGGCGTCATGAGTTAAAAAAGCCTTGGGTGAAGGAGAGACTACTACAAAGGTCTAAAGATTAAATTGGATCTTTGAAGTGTTCGTACGTGAATATCCATATCAGTGTTTTTAATTATAATTATAACTTGGAAATGGTGTCAAGAAGGTCCCAGCTCATCTGTAACTCAGCTACAAATATTTTCAAAGGGATGATTGATGTATAAAATTTTCCAGAGGGCGCTGAAACATGTTCATACATACTGAGATTCAGTCCAGCTGCATGTGCGTCAAAGTCACTTCCTTGGCAGACAAGGATGTTCGACAATTTGAAAAACTTTTATTTATCTGTATTTATTTCCTCCAGGGTTCACAGCTGACCTGCGCAGTAACACTGGAGGCCAGGCCTTCCCTCAATGTGTGTTTGACCACTGGCAGATTCTCCAGGGAGACCCCAACGACCCCGCCAGCAGACCCTGCCAAGTTATCGCTGAAATTAGGAAACGCAAAGGTCTGAAAGAGGGCATCCCCGCCCTCGACAACTACTTGGACAAACTTTAAACACTGACCCTGGATTAAAAAAAAATACCAAATTAATCTCTAAACCCTACCCTGTGGGCACTTTAAAATCTTTGCACAGTTTTAAAGGTACATTGCACAAATTGTTTTGACTTTGAGTCCAGAGCAGAAACAGATCTTAAGCTTTCGTTGTAGGCTAGTGGAAGCAATGACGCTTTTTTCATTTCACAGCTACAGTACACCAAGTGCCTAGGGCAAGGGTTTTGGGGAACAATTGGATTAAAGCAGTTGTATTATGAATTCTTTGTTTCTTCTATTCTGCCACATCACCCCCTTTTCACCCCACTCATCTGCCAGGATGGGCCTGTACAGTGCACTGTGATACCGCTGCAATAATGCATATTTAAATGGATCATGGCCAGATAAAACCATGGAAATCACATTTAGGTGTTACAGAAGTCAAACTCCCTGGATTGCACCTTTTGTTTAGTGGATGTAATAAATAAAAACATTGATCTCGTGATGAAAATGTGACTCCTGAAGTTCTGTTATCGCTCTGGTCAGCCGGTAGAAATTAAAGAAATAGTTTGACATTTTGGGAAATAATTTGGGGCAGGAATTCGTTATTGGGCCCCTATTGACCCCCAATATATTATGGCAGTGTCATTATTTCCCCAGACACCAACCAGGACTCTGGCTCTGAACATAACCCTGTAAATTAATGAGCGTTAGAGATGCTGATCAGTGGATTTTGTTGCATTGGACAGAGCCAGGCTCTTTCCCCATTTCCAGTCTTTATGCTAAGCTAAGATAACCGGCTGCTTAGTTTAGTCTAGCCTTGTATTTAAAGGGCAGACGTAACAGTGGTACTTATCCTCACTAACTCTCGCAAGAGAGCAAAATAGCAAGTTTCCCCAAATATGGAATTTTTAATTTAGATGGTGTTAAAAAAAACAAAACACAAGCACCACAATACTTTTTCCTCACTCTTTAATCAATAGTTATTTCAAGTTACATATATAATGTTAATAAATGCCAATTTAATATACAACCCATTTACTTCCGCACCAAGAGGGAAAGCTCTTCCACCCACACTTTTTAAAACAAAGCTAAAAAGAAACATATCTGAAGAGTCAGTGTGCATCCATAGAACAACCAAATAAACATATGAAAGGCTGAGAAGTGCAAGGTATCTTGGGTATAGGCAACTACCAAGCAAGGACACAAGATCACAGATTGTACTGTAGAAACTCAAAAACTGCTTACCATAATCATATTTTAAAGATTAATATGAAGTTTGGTTCAAATTTGCCAAGAGTTCATAAAGCCTATGAGGTCTGTGAGTCTATGGAAGTTACAACTGATATGGAGCTGAGTTAAATGCTGGTCTGTACGGGACAATGATAAGGATCTTTTCTTGGCAAATCTGAAATACTGTACATTCATACAGTTGCGACTCTCCTTTGCACTAATGCTGTTGAGTACAGGAAGGGGAATCGTTCAGCTTATGTGGAATTCAGTGTCAAGCCTTATGCCGTCAATCCACAGCAGTGACATGGATACCGTGAATTATTTAAGAGGCTCCTCCCACTCTCTCTCCCTCCCTTGTGGAGTCAATTACAGTCATGTCTGTTTCAGAGGCTGGTATCACTACAACACAAAGGGATAAAGGAAGCCGCTAAGAAAGCAAGAGGCAGCATCTCAAATGACAAGCTACGCCCCATGTAGTGACCTACATCGCCTCACAGCTATTCGTCTTCCCATGTGGCCAACTGTAGTGCACTATATGGAGGGAACGGTATGATGTCTGACAGATTAGTCCCCCAGTACGGCTGCTGAGGTGTGGCCCTGCACTGTTGTCAGGTTGTCACATTTGATGGAAGATCGTTGCGATGTCAGAGGTGACTATGTGTAGAAGATGACCTCGGGAATCTGTCCGTCCTCTACGGAAGTGCCGTTGTTGTTGCCTGCTGCGTAGCAGAAGGTGAAACAGGTCTTTGTGCCGGTGGATGATGACTCGTGTGTTACCTTTCGCATCCCCTTAGTCCCATAATGAGAGTCTGGACCCTGCAAGCCAGACAAAGAGGAGGCTGAATACACTCTCCATAGTAGCAAATTAGATTATCTAACATTACCATTAAGGGGAAAAATACACAATTTAAGCTATACTCCAGTGCACTGCTAAACAGTGTCATGTATCTATTAATCACAACAATCTCCAGACCTTAAGGGTAGCACAGGCAGTGTAGTTGACGTTGGGTAGTATCTCCACTGGTTCTTTGAACATGACTCTGAAGGTGTTGGCTGACCCATCACAGCTGAAGCCTGTATCGTTCTGGCCCAGCACCGTGTTACTGTCTGTGTGAATTATCTGCATGAAGAGAGGGCAGTCACAAAAACCCAAAATATGTTATACAGCATAGTTACATAAAGGGAAATCAGACACAGCGTTCCTGAAGGGTTTGAGTCCATACCTGTATGTTGACTTGGTAGTCTGTGGGTCCGTGTATAGAGCCGTAGAGGCCAAATCCAACCACAAATATCCTTCTGTTTACTGAGAACCTGAGAGGAAACATGGAGCAGGAA
Source organism: Xiphias gladius (assembly GCF_016859285.1). NCBI lineage: Eukaryota > Metazoa > Chordata > Actinopteri > Istiophoriformes > Xiphiidae > Xiphias > Xiphias gladius. The sequence continues at coordinate 12,312,320 of NC_053413.1, forward strand.
CACAATAAGAAAGGTTTTAATAGGTAACTCTCCTGAGCTGGGTACAACTGTATGTACCTTACGGTGTGTAATGTTGTTTTGCCCCCCAAAGAAGCTTTCTAGTGATGGAATGGACCAGTTTCACATGAGACCTTTTGACTTGCTATAGCAGGAAAAGAATGGGGGTAACTAATAACATTAACGATGACTGTTCTATTTAAAAGACTAAATATGCCATGACAATGAGCCAGCCTGGAAACTGGGGCACCTACATGGATCAGAGAACATCATTAATGTTTGTACTTGCACCTGTGCTTTTCCTGCTTCGACAAGACAATATATTTGCTGTGAAAGAAAATATCTTTTAGAGGCCACAGTTCTCATCTAAAGTGGCTTTTTGGCAATACTGTCTACCAGGCCTATGACTAGTAAAGATTCTCCCCTGTGATGACAGCAGCACAGCAGGCATTTTTCCAGGTATGTGTCAAAAATCACTCCCACTTACTATATAGTGCACTATATTTACTGTCCCCCATTTTATTTTAAAGTCCCAATTCTGAGTGTGTAAATTCTATATAGTCCTCTCAAAAATTACTACAATGCAACAAAAAAAAAAAAAAAGTATTAAAGGCATGTACGCTACTTCATGCTAACAATCCCATGATGTAATGTGCCGTATTTCATAGATGTGAAAATTTCTGGGCTGCAACTCTACACCTGTCAGTGATGGTACAAAAAGATGATTAATAAGTGTCTGAAATGTCAATTTACTGCTCATTATAGAGAAAACTACTGAGTGTCTACTGTATAGGGTGCAGTGAATGAGTAAACAAGGGAGATGCTAAACACAATAAAATCTTTGGCGTAATATTATCCAGTACGATATAGGTACAGTTTGGTCATATTATGTTTTTAATTGTCAGTACTTGACTGAATACATTGACAACAATTTCTCAAATCAAGGTTTGATTGAAGTTCGAAAATGTATAAATGCAGCCAATATAATGTATACTGAAAGAATGGTGCCACTTTATTTTCTCAGTCTTGGGTTACACTGTGAAAGACTAATTTTCACTGACTATAGTGTAACTATCTTGACAGACTAAAATCATGGACCATTTTTGTCTGTAAATAATGTATTAAATTTAATTAATATGCCATGACATCTCACTAAATCTAAAGTCTATTTCTGTAAAAAGACTAAGCCTGTAATACATTTTTTAAAATGCTCTGCTCTTCACTCACCGAATGCGGTCGCTTGTTCCGCTGTAACCCCAGCGGCTCTCCACCTGTCCAAAACGTGTGATGCTGCACTCCTTCCCGCGGAGGCAGCAGCGAGGCCGGTCAATGAAATCTACACGGGGCTTTGGGTTTACTGTGAAGTGGAGGAAGAGGCTTACCACCTCTCTGTCAGTAAGAATACTGGACTGGGCTGGACCTGAAGGCACAATGACACAACCAAAAGACAAAGATCAGGGTCTGAAGTCTGTATTTGGGGAGAGAGAAGAATCAATAAAGAGTGTCGTTATACTGTGCTGTTGTTCACCTGCAGCAAACTCCTCGATGGTCATGAGGGGGAAGCGGATGAGTGTGAGAGCTTTGCCCAAGACTTTGCGTTTGTTCTCGGGTGTGGGCTGCAACTGCTGCCTGTGAGCCTCAGCCTCAGCCCAACGCACTGCAGCTCCAAACAAACGCACCTCCCTCACCCCGAGAGTATCCCTCTCCAACACTGCCACCAATGTATCTAAAGGAGGGAGAGATAAAAGTCAACCGCCGGCTAAGCAGCCAGTCTGAAATTCAACATGTTGCAACTTCTAGGAATGGCAACATTCAGGGTGACCGAGGAGACCTTACCCAAGTCTATGTCTGTAAAGCCTTCAGCAGCGAGAGCATCTCCAGTGTTCTTATCAATATTTTCTAGACAAAGACTGGCAAGCTGAGGCTCATCAAACAACCGTGCCTGAAAAAAAAAGAGGATGCATCACAGTTTAAGAAATGCATTTGTACAAATGTAGTTGGCCTAGTTAAAAAAAAAAAAAAAAAAAAAAAAAAAAAATCACAAAACTGAGAACTGCACTTAAAAGAGTGACGTATTTTTAATATGTTGTTGGATGTGTGAATGTGAATTGTATCCATCTGTGTCTGAGCAATGATGTTGATGAAACCATGCTGTCACACTCTGTGACAGCACAGAGTAGCTCTTGATAAGACAAGAGCTGGTCGACGTCAGGAGTTCAGGGAAGCTGACCTGTGTAAGTAGCATGAAAGCGTTGTCTGCTCTCAGGTTCTTCTTGAGGAACTCCACACAGTGAGCCTCCAGGGCTGGCACTGCATACTTCTTAGCTGTATAGAGTGTGGTCATCACTGTCTCAGGCCCGATCTGGACTTCATCAGAGTAGAGGAACCTGCAGGAGATCCACAAATTATACTAAACAGCCCAATTTTATTGTCATGCCATTTAATTATTTGTATAATTAATTTCATCATAAATCATATGATGGATTGATGGTGCATCATCTGAGCTTAAATTTAGCTGAAGCGCTGATATAATAATAATGATAATAAAGATAATAATGATAATAATGACGAAAATAATAATAATAATAATAATAATAATAATAATAATAATACTAAACAACAATAAAGGTCCACTTTCAGGACATGTAAATCAACAGTTTAAATGAAATTCTGTCCCTCCTTACTTCAGCAGGGCTAGAAAAGCAGCTGGTTCCACATCGGGGAGCTCGATTTCCGTTGAGGTCGTCGCCATCCCACCGTTGAACATGGCATCAAATACTGCGCTCCCCACAGCCAGAACAAACCTGACAATGTCAACAGTGAGCAACGACAAACAGCAGCAGAGAGGTCAAGCGTTTTCGCTTTGCAGATTCAAAACTAGCTGGCTCATGCTGTAAGTGTTCGTACGGCAGTTAAACATCTTACCTGTGTGCAGGTATCCTCTGAACCCCCATTCCTTTGCCCACTAAAAAATGAACGTCACTGAGCACCTCGTTGTTGAACAGGAAAGCAAACCTCTCCTTGACGGTGCTCTTCGTTGCCTGCCAGTTGTAGACCGGCTCTCGATACACAAGCACGGATGCGGCTGCCGGAGTGGCGGTCGGTGCCGCCGCCTGGGAGGCATTTGACGCTGCGGTGGTTGCCATGTTAGACGCCGGGGTGGCCATGGCTCCGGCTGCCGCAGCACCTGCCGCAGCGGGCTGCTGCAGGGAGTTCTGCGCAGTCGGCGGAGCTCCGGTCGAAACACCGTTGCTGTCTCCGCCGCCAGGCCCCAGCTGCGGGTTGGGACGCCTCGCTGCTCCCTGCGCTCCCCCAGCCGCGCCGACCGCTCCGCCGTTGGATGCCGGCATGGAGAAAACGCTGTTACTGGGCTGGCTGTTTCCCAAAGGACCCGGACCGGAGAAATTAAGGCAAGGAGGCCTGCCGCTGTTGTCTCCAGCAGCCATCTTGAACCTAGCGTAGGCGTAAACAACGTACTTCATCGTTTTGTGTATATCTAGTAGTCTCGACAGTCATTGTTTCATTTTGCTGCCCCCTGGTGTTCATTACTGGCACCACAAGTGGCTCTTCCACTTAAAGAGGTCCTTTATCCTCCCACACCAGTATTTAATCTACAATAAACATGCTTCTAGACGTTGAAATCATTCAGCGTCCTTCATTTAGTAAATGATTGATTATGACTAAAATGCCAGGTTTTTAGAAAAATGGTTAATCGATTGCTTTGGTAGTCCCTTTTTTAAATCTGTCCATGGAGGACAGATTAAAACCTGTTCACATTAGGCTATTGTGTTCACTAATGGAGCACAACAGGCATTTGAGTGCAGTCTTTGTGTTTAGTGCCCATATCCAGCCTATGACTGCCCTAGTACAAGATAAACCCATTTATGTGTTCTTTCCATTAATCTAACGAAAATCTAAATTGTAAAGAGTAGAGACATTAGACGATACAAATCTTTTTGCACCTTTTTTGCAAAATTTGAATGGAACATTTTTATGATGATGTGTTTTACATTGATGATGACAAACTTGGATATCAGAGTTATGAGCTGCTATTCAGAGCCACAGCAGTATTTTATCATGTGAATCTTAATAAATACTTTAAGTTTTATGCAGCATCAAGTCTGTGTATAACTCTTTAGAATTGAGTCTCCTTTGTTTTTAATTTTTCATCATATCTTCACTTGCTCCATCTCTCTTTCTTGTCGTCCTCTGACAGACTCAGCACTTATGGGATTCATATTTGATGGTTCCAATTCCTCCGGAGAGCTCAGGTTCTTTCTCCACATCACATTCTTTCTTTTTCAGTGTGGCAAAAGAGACACCAAGATATGCTCATATTGCCCACATACTGACTCATATCTATTGCTGGACATGCTCATCCTGAGTATGGAACACTGTGGCTTTAGTTGTGTCAGTGAGCATCATCCTGTATAAGGAGCAAATGTGAATCCATTTACCAGTGTTTCCATTGGGTAGAATTTATTTGGGCAGCCCACCCAAAAGATTTGCCACAACCACAGAGGGATTTTCCCTGATTTGGAATATTTTACTAAAGGAATCTGAAGAGACCTAAATATGTGAAAGTACCCAGTATGTCAAAGAAAAAGACAAAATTGCAGAGAAATCAGAAAAATTTTAAAGGTTTTTTCAGATTTTTTTTTTCTTTCTAATCCCTTTAATGATTTTATGACCCTTAAGATTTACCTCGGGATGCACTGACCCCATTAGGAACCACTGGAGTAGTCTACAGTGCACACAGCACAGTATAGTAGCCTCTTTAGGCTAGTCCTTATTTTGCACAGAGACCTGCAAAACAAAACAGCACTCTGATACTGGAATACCTGGTTCCGCAGGTTTTCTAGGTAATTTGATGAAACACAACTGTATCTTTTTGTACGCTATTTAGGAAAATACATAATGTGAGCATAATATAAACTAAAAATAATAAAGGTGTAATAATGGACTACATTTTAACACAGGTCCCCCCCAAAGCAGGTTTAATCACTGTAATGGCATTTTCATGTCAATCTGTCAATCTTATGTGTACAAGTTGATATTTTGTGCAGATGAGTTATTATCATGTAAAACAAGACTTCCTGTTAGTTTTGCTGCAGGACAAGCTACAGCTTTATCATTTTTACTGTTGAGCTCAAATACAGTAAATCCCAGCATAACTCCAACCTGAGCCCCATGGCTCATGGTCTAATCAGCCACATGACTGACAATATCTGTGTGGGCCTTTTATTCTATAATGATGCATCAAATTTTAGAAGTGGATCATATTTTGCATGTAAAATCAAAGAAATGAAATGCAGTGTAGTTACAATACACCATATTTCACTATGAATTGTAGTGGAGTAGAGGAATAAAGTAGCATGAATTGGAAATGCTCCTGTACCTCAAAATTGTACTTAAGTACAGTATTTGAGTAATTGTACTCAGTTACTTTCCACCACTGCAATGAACAAATTAGGGCCCCTGGAGGTCTGGGGCGTTGGGGTGGTTGATCACCCAGCCAGTGTTGGATATTTCCAAATGAAAACACCAGAAGAAGACAACTTCTGTAAAAGTGCTTCGTAACGCTGAAGACAGTGAATGGAATTCCTTGGCGTCACATTGTTCATTGAGTGCATTACACTCATTCCAATTCAGTGCCATCCCGTCTCCGTCTCCTCCGTTCAGCCCCCCCCCGCTCAAGCCGCCCCCGCCTGCTGCTCGTCAACCGTGACGTCAGGGCGGCGCGGCGCGGCGCGGGGAGCTGTCATCGCGCGAAGGGCTGCTGCTGCTGAAACAAGATGGCTGTACGCGCAGGAGGAGCAGAGCAGGAGGAGAGCTGAGGCAATGCAGAGGAGGTAGAAGAGGGGGGCGAGGATTTCACTCCTGTGTGTGTCTTGTCCTGCCGAAAGAGCAACAGCTCCGCAGAGAAGCAGGCGAGCGCCGCTGACACCATGCTAATTTGTTTCCGTTACCAGTTACGGTAACGGTTTTCGCGGTTTGAGTTTTGTTGGGTTTTTTTTTTTTTTTCTTTTTTTTTAATTTCCAGGAACCAGGAGACAAAAAAAAAACGGGCTGTCCAAACAAATCACGGACCACTCAGCAGAGGACAGCCGGGGACGCTCGCGCCGCTATCCGAGATGTCCCTGCTGTGTGTGGGAGGTAAGAGAGGAAACTAACGGGGCAATGGAAGCGTCCGTGCTTTCTGTAATTGAAGTATCACTTGCTCGCGGTTTAACTGCACCGGTCGTGAGACAGAGGCAGAGCCTGCGGGCTGTCAGCTCCGTAGAAAAAGTCCGTGTAGCCCGAGCAGCGGGGGGTTTGTGCTGGACAGTCATGAAATCACACACCAGCTCCACTCTACCTAACGGAGACACAGCACGTTATTAGTGGAGGGTGCCGCTGGGACACTTTTAACGGCGCTGTTGCTGAATGACATTTTTGTTTAATTTACTGTTTGATCTTAAGTAAAGATGCCTTGTATGGGCGATTTATCTGACAGCAAAAAAAAAAAAAAAAAAAAAAGGGGGACAAAATTGTTACATGCTAACCCAGTCGTGACTGTTGGTGCTACCAGCAAACATTGACGGGCTGTTTGAGTTTCTATAAACGTCTACATGGAGGAGGAAAACCTCTGTTTCCTCGCCTAGCGAGTACTGTTGCGGCTGCTGTGTTTACGTGTGTGTGTGTGTGTGTGTGTGTGTGTGTGTGTGTCATCCACTCTGTTCATTCATGCGTGGGTAGTCAGTCAGAGGAGGCGGAGGACGAGGAAAAGCCCCTGCCGCTGCCGCAACCGCAACCGCCGCCGCACCGCCGCTCTGCCGCTTCGCTGTAGTCGTGAGGGAATACTCGCAGCCGGCTGGAGGTGCGCGTCATTTCTCAACGTTTTCCCCGTAGCGATGCGTCACCTCCTCCCAGCAGACTCCCCGAGAGCACCTGATGCTGACACTGTTGCGACTCAGTGCCATGAATAAGCATCTGCGGTGCTCCCAAAGGAACACCACTTCCAGCTTCACATCCAGGGCGAAGTAATCAGGGGGAACACGGCCCGAGCTAGGAGAAGCAGGGCCCCTCTAAAATGCGTTTTGTGCCCCTGGGGTAAAAGTTTTTAGACTTCTGTTGGATAGATAGGGGCTGAATCAGCATGACTGCAAAAATTATGTAGTCTTCACTCAAACTGGAACAAACAGGAATGACACTTAGCAAGGTTTTGCCGTGCAACTCGCCCTTACGTGATTTCATTTTAAATAGAGGAGGACCCATAGATGTGTGTTTGATTTCACTGCTAAACCCCAAACTGTCAATCAGGAATCTGATTAGAGCTGCAACTGACAAAGATTTTCATTATTGATCATTTTCTCAATTGAAAATGTCAGAAAATAGTGAAACATGACACTAGTTGGATTAATCAATTACTCGATCCAAAGAAAATTAATCAACAATTGATTTGATGATCAATTAAATGTTTGAATAATTCTTCAAGCACAAAAACCAAACATTGTCTGGTTCCAACTGTTAAATTTGGAGGATTTGCTGCCTTTCTATGTCTGATAATACATTTAACATCTTTGGGTTTTGGACAGTTGGTAGGACAAAACAAGTCATTTGAAGATGTCACTTTGGGGTTTAGAATTACTGTGATGGACATTTTTTGAAAAATACACCACTAATTGATTTGTTGATAAAATAATTGGCAGATTATTCCATAATGAAAATAATTATTACTTGCAGCCCCTATTCCAATCACAACTGCCTAAAGCCCAAAGGGACATCTTCACACTGCTCGTTTTTTTCCCACCAGCAGTCCAAAACCTAAAGATAATCAGTTGTGGGCAAAAAAACCCCCTCATAATGGAATAAGTGAAACTACAGAATATTTTACTTTTTTGCTTGAAAAATTACTTTCATATTGTTTTTCAAAATATTTGCACATTATTTTTCTGTCCGATCAACTAATTGACTAATCTTTTAAGTTTTAAATCTGATCAAGAGCTAGTTAGTAAGTGAGTGTGTGGCGGTATGATTGTGTTCCAGACATTTGTTGTAGATGGAATAATGGCAATGTGGGGATCAAAGGAAAGTTACGGGGGTTTCAAAGTCACCTTTCATACGTCAGGTCCATTAGGGATGCTACCCCACCTCATCCTGTCCCGCCAGGTCCACCCACTGACTAGCCGTGCTCTGAGTCAGTCCCAGGTGTCATTAAGACCCTGAGCGTTATTCATTCATAAACACTGGCTGCGGCTGTCAGTGTGGTAGACTACGAGACTTGGCAGAGAGCCTTCTTTCAGTTCCTGTTACATCACTCATGCTTACCTGACTGGAGCTATTTCTGGCCTCCACAGTACTTTGTGCCTCTTGAATAGGCAGCATTTCTTTGGAGCATCTGCCGACAAAGCAGAATTCAGACATAGATACAGATTAACTCTGAAAAACTTGGCCTCTTTTCCTGATCATATCCCACTTACTTTCAAGTCCAGTTTTCTCCGTGTTTTGATTTGGGAACTAAATCAGGGAGTGTAACGTCTCTGTCAGCAGTTGCAAGGACTGCTGCAGAAATGCGTGTATATATGATCCTTCAGAACAAGGCACTGTCCCTGTGAGTCATATCAGCTCTCGTTCTTTCATTGGATGGCTGAATTCAGCTCACCCACTCGCTACTTTACATCCCCTGACAGCTCAAGTTGAAGGGTATGCTTGATTCCCTGTTGAGTCTCTGTTTTCTTGGCAATCTGCTTAATTCCCATAAGTTAGAGTCTGCTGTGTCAGAGGCACTTCCTGAATGAAGTCTCTGCTCAAAAAAAGGGGGAATAAGCATTGCACAAAATTTACTATTGGTTCTTACAGATTGTGCTGTTGCTCCTCTGATTAAAGAATATTAAAAAACCAACCACACTGTGATTTGTCATGTCCTTCAAGTCATTTAATCAGATGGTGATGGATAGTTATAGCTTTGACCTCGTTTTCTGAATTTAGGCTACTCACCCATAACCTACATTTCAGCCAATTGATCCAGTGTTGCAACCCTTCAGAGGCTTATTGTTTATGAGTTATATGCACTTATATGTACAGTATGTGTGTATTGAGGTCGTCTTGTCTGCTTAGATACAAGCAATTGTGACTAAATAATGTTTGTCGGGGCTAGCGGACATTTCTCATCGTAACTCACCCAGTCAGAGAGATTTATGATTGTGTGCTATTATTAAGCTTCAGCTTTCCACTGTCGAAAATCCAATTCCTCTTTTATTGATCTTTCTCTTGTACTGATATAGTTCTAGGGCTGTTTTAGTGTTGACACTAAAACACAGCAAGAAGCAGGCTCTGCTCTGCTCTGCCTAAACAATGATAACATGGCTTGGTTTCATTCTTGTCTTCTCGTTATTATATTAAATGCTTTCATTTTCTGTTCCGCTTTCAGCAATCTCTGCTTTGAAAACTGAACTAAAGGATGTTGAGCCAGTACCAGAGGAGAATTTTGACCTTTAGTAAATATGAAGACACCCAACATGTGTGTTTACACGTGTGTGTTTGTGTGTTGCACACGTTGACTTGACATTAAGGTTGCTGAGGTATGAATAGAAGCATAGATTTATACTTTTTATCATTGCTGCAGGTGGATGTGAGTGAGTCACTGCAGTTGAGTGTGTGTGTGAGAGTTGTCTGTGTGGTTGTGTGCATGTGTGTTTATGTGTGAGTGTGTGTTTCTGTGTGTGTGTGTTTGCTTGCTTCTGTGCCTACTGATGTAACAGCATGGCACTTAAGCTGCAGATTTAGCTTGAGTGTGTATGTGCTGCATGAAAGAAATATGAAGTAAAAGGAGTGAGAAATGGAAACAAAAAAGTGCCTTGCTGACTCAGGGCAATTCTACATCAACTTTTCATTTTGTATTGGTTACTATGGCGACTGGTTCTGATGTGGACTTTCTGTAGAGAATATTGTGAGATAAGTCATGAATTGGTCTTCATATTGCATTTCTCAAAAGGTGATAAAGGTAAAGGTTTGGTGACATGACATATTGAGCTTGCCTTTGTATTTTATTGATACAAACCTGTGTGCATGATAAGTACAAACCTGCCGTGTAGTGTGGGGATCTTCTGTAGCATGTGTGTGTGTGTGTGTGTGTGTGTGTGTGTGTGTGTGTGTGTGTGTGGTGGAGAGTAGTGGGAAGTAGAGCATTAAAAATGTATGTGTGAGTGATGTCAAAGCTGGTAAAAAGATGCTGCAGAGAGAGCCTGGGCTTTAACTGTACACTGATAAAGGTGGAACATTTTCCCTTTGAATGCTTGTATAATAAGGATTCCCAAAGTTCCCAAAGGCGTATTTCATTATAATGAAAGGCGTATTTCATTATAAAATCCTAAATAATTAAATGGTTTAAACCTGCTTTTACACCCCATTTACAACCACTACAATTAGAATTCCTACATAATAAAAATGTCCTATCATTAATAAAATACAGTGGTTATCTGTTAAATCTGTGCTATGCTGCAGCATTTTATTTGCATGTAGGTACACTTTACTTTCTGTTTCTGTTTCTGTGTCCCACACTGATAAAGCACAGCAGGAAAGCTGCCCATGTTTTTCAAACACTGTGTATTTCTATGTTTTGCCACCCCACTTAGTGCCAACATGTGTGGACCTTATGGCAAAAAAGGCAGAGCACTTAATCTAAATCTGCATAGTTGCAATTTTAGTGTCCTGAGTCAACACTCATGTAGTATGTGAATATGTACGGTATACAAGCTGTCAAAGCCAAAACAGGACGTAAGAGCGTTCAGAAATGAAAACAGATGGCGTTCCTGTGTGTGACTGTGTCCCTCTCTGTGTTTCCACAGTGAAGAAAGCTAAGCTGGATGGACCCCAAGGTAAGACCCGGGATCCTGGAAAAAGAAAGAGATAGATCACACAGGGGGAGAGACTCGCTGTTACGTGACAGAAATCTTTAAGCAGAGCGAGGACACATTACATGCTGCAGCCATGAATAGAAATGAAGGGATGGGAAGTCAGATTACGCATAGAATACAATGTCTATGTTTATAACTGCAGGGCTGACAGGGAGCGCATTATTGTTTTCTAACATGGTGATGTATCCCTTGAACTCATCCATATCTTCATCCCTCTGTCTTTAACAGAAAAGTTCAACACTTATGTGACTTTAAAGGTACAAAATGTGAAGAGCACAACCATCGCTGTCAGGGGCAACTTGCCCAGCTGGGAGCAAGACTTCATGTTGTGAGTCCATCATCATTACCTTACAAAACTCTCTCTTCTCTTTCTGTATCTCCTTCTCCCCTGCTCTTTCCTCTGCATTCTCTTTTCATCCTCTCATCTTATTCTTCACTTCAGCTGCCTGAGTGCATTTTTTTTGTTTTTTTTATCTCTTGGTTTCCAATAACCTTCCTTCCTCCCTTCATTTTCACTCCTCCGTCCCATGCTCTTTATCTCTGTATTGTTTCACATAGCTCTTCCAGTCCACACCTCCGCGTCCAACAACTGCCTCATCCTCTTTTTCATTTGCTCTCCCTCAGCACCCTTGCCCCTCTTATCTTCATTCTCATCCCTTGGCTCCCTCCCAGCATCTCTTTTCTCTCCTCTTTCACTTCCTCTAACCACAGCGTCTTGATTTTCATCTGCTCAGCATCCCCCCCATTTCAACCCTACTTTCCCACCATATTCATCCTTCCCTCTCCTCTTATTTCTGTTCTCTAGGCATCATTAGCAGCATTTCCCCCTTTCAAATTACTTTGTTTGAGCTTGTGTTTCAGTGAATATTGGAATCATTAAATCATTATACAACACAGAGCATTTGGCATACAGAGTGATCCAGTGTGGTACTGACGGTGTAGCAACATATGGGCGATAAATGGTGAGAATCATTCAGCGTGTGGGATGCAGCAAGCAGGCTGACTGTGGATTCCTGTGCATTTGTATGATGGTTGGAGGCGTTGAGAGTTTGTTCTGGGGTTGCATCAGTGTAATGTGTTATGTAATGTTTGGGCTGCAGAAAGAGCCTCATCCCTTCATTCAAACTGCCTTTGAATGAATGTGCCCCCTCTGTCGCTGCCATGGATCAAACAGGCACTTTTGTTAAAAGGAGTCACCACTGACACAGGAAATCCAGTCCCCTTATTTCTTAATTAAAGTTCCCACTTTCTCACTCTGGGCATGCGATACAATCACCTCCTCCACTGCCTTCATCACACTCTTCTCTTCCCTCTCCTTATTCATCCCTCTCTCTCTCTCTTTCTTTCTGTCCTGCTTCCTGCTCACTTTTAAATGCTTTATGTGAGATTCTCTCAGGATTGCTCCCACAGAGACGTGTCTTATATTTACCACAGTGAAGCCTACAAGTAATTACTGTGCATCTTGTGTGTGTATGAGTGCCTGTGTGTGTTTAGCGTTTATCTTTAAACAGTGGTGGAAGAAGTGCTCAGATCCTTTACCTAAGTAAAAGTACCAGTGGAACAAAGTTAAAATACTTCACTACAAGTCAGTCTTTCATTCAGAAATAAAAGTATAGTAAAGTACAGTAGTATCAGCAAAATATACTTAAAGCATCAAAATAAAAGTCCTCATCATGCAAAAAACATATAAGATATATTACCATATATTAAATTATTAGATAATTTTATGTCTTTTACCTGGGACTATTTAACTGCTAGAAGTTCATAAACATCTGAAATGTGACAAGTGGCCCCAAGTGTTATTTTTTTTGTAAAAGCGTTACAAGCTTAAACAGTTTAGGAATCACTGGTTTAATCTTTAATGATGCACTGTAGTTAATTAGCTTATCTAATGTTCTTTTATGTCAAATCTTAATTTGTAAAGTAACCGTAGCTTTCAGATAAATGAATTGAAGTGAAAAGTACAATATTTCTCTCTGAGGTGTAGTGGAGTAGAAGTATAAAGTAGCAGAAAATGGAAATAGCCAACTAAAGTACAAGTACCTTAAAATGTGCTTAAATGTACTTAATTACTTTCCATCAAGTCATCTACTTTTTCTCTGGATTTTGAACTTTTCTACCTTTCTTTTTTACTCTCTTTGTAGTGAAATTAACCGCCTGGACCTGGGTCTGACAGTAGAGGTGTGGAACAAAGGGTTAATCTGGGACACAATGGTCGGCACTGTGTGGATTCCCCTCCATAGCATCAGACAGTCAAATGAGGTTTGCCGCTAACCACCACCACCACCACCACCACCACTTGAGCAATGCTGTAGTGGAACACTCTGTCATACTTAAGGGACTTGCGGCAGTGTTGCTGGTCGGACCTGTTTTCATCATCTATCTGTAGAGCATGTTATTTGCATGTGTTCTGCATGTCTTTCTGTACGCAGGAAGGCCCAGGGGAGTGGCTCACCCTGGACTCTCAGGTCATCATGTCTGATAATGAGATCTGTGGCACCAAAGATCCCACTCTCCACCTGGTGCTGCTCGACACACGCTTTGAACTCCCTCTTGGTGAGAAATCAATATTCACATCTAAATCAGAAATCGTCAATAGGTGGGAGAGAATGAGAATATCAAACTATAGGAAATCATCATCCCTCTAGGAAAGGGAAAATGACTTGAATAAATTATTTCTGTCTTCATATTTTCACAGCAAACAGTGATATATTAACTCCAATAATCTCTGATTAATTAACCTGACCTACTTTTCGGTGATATGTATTCAAGGCTGTTTGTGTGTGTATGTGTGTCAGGGAGAGTAGTGTTTGAATCCTTTCCTTCTCAGTGATCAAGCTGTGTTCCTCTTAGCATTGATTAGGTGTCATTTTCATACTTTTTCATACTTTTTCTCCTTCATCTAGTCGATTTTGTACACCTCACTCATCATTTTGTTAACCTGGCCTATTTATAGTGGTTTGGCTTTAGGGCTTTAACTGAAAAAGGCCAATTTCCAATGTCACAGTGTTGTGGGTCAAATAATATTTGCAAATGGGTTGTTTTACATAACTTTGTTGTCATATGGGTAAAATTTATTACACAAGACAAAGCTACGTTGAAGTAGAAAGTTTCGGGAATAACTATTTTAAGAATTCTACGTACAATTGACATGGGTGGAGCTGAATCAGACCTGTTTTTGTTACCTGAGTTTGTGTGGCTTGTTGTTTTCAGATATCCCAGAGGATGAGGCACGGTACTGGGCCAAAAAACTGGAGCAGCTCAATGCCATGAGGGACCAGGATGTAAGCTGCCACCCTGTTTGATTTAATACAACAGCATATCCTCACATTTTAGGAACATGCCAACATGATTAATTAGTGGAATAAGAAGAGTATGTTACAGATTACAAGATGAAATCCAACTATAAATATGCTTCCCTCAATACCTCACAGAATAACCTGCTACGTAGTGTAGAATTTAAAATCTTTCTCTATTTCTCTGTCGCCAGTTAACCTCTTTCATTAATGTACATTTTTAATTTTGCCAGTATTCATACCAGGAGGAACAGGAACGCCCTCTCCGTGTACCAGGCACCCAGTGCTGTAAGTGACAGATCAGTATTGCACAAACCAGTCATTTTTTGTGCTTAACACAAGAATTATGTGTTTAGCTGTTGAGATTTAATTAGATACTTCAGCTCAGCTTGTGAATTATGTGTGTAACCACACAGGGGTTGTTGTGTGTTAGAGGGGAAAAGGGCCTGGATCGCTGCAATATATAAGGGATCGATAGCGGTATCAGATGTCTAGAGACGAGCTCCTCCAGGATGCTGCTGTGTTCCGACTCCTGGCCCAGTCTGCCAAGCCTGCTGAGCCAGCTGTCTGGGGCAGGTGGAAAGACCTGGAGGCTCAGCACTCCCTCTGTGCTCTCTTTCCATTCACTAGTTCAATCTAGGAACTTAATAGCATGAATGCATGTTTGGGCACCAGTGCAATTCATAATCGACCCCCCCCCCCCTTTCATTGCAGGTAACTGGAGCTTATGGGGAGACCAACAAAGTAAGTGTCCATCCAGTACATACTGTTCATACAGTCCATGTAGTATTTAGTGAGTCACACATTCTTAATTTATTCGCTCTGCAGTCCATCATTAGATATGAAATGAAACAGTAAGTCTGAGGGTAAAGTGCTGACTTCAGGTTGAGGGTGAACAGTGTAGGACTTGCACTCCTGTCATTGTCCTGCTGCACTGTTTTATATGTATAAAATAGGGTATGAGTCCTAGACTGTTCACCCTGTTTACCCAAATTACCAAAAAACTATATATTTTTTTACTTCCCCCTAGTGGTTTCTAGCCATGCAGCTTGGTTTTATTTTCCAAGGTTTATCCTTCCTCATGAGTTCTGCCACCACCTACAAAAAATTAAGGTAAAGTAACTTGCATGCGTGGTGCTCACAGCATTAAAAATGACATTTAAAAACCACGAACATCTCTTTCCAGAAACAGTGTCCTTGTTACCCTAGATAATGAACAAACCTCACTGACAACAGCTTTCGGGGAATAGTTCTTTGGTAGAAAGTAGATGCAGTGAAAAACAGTGAGGTCTGTGGATTAGCCACAGAACCAACCCTTTAACATCAGTCAAGCTTTTATTTTTAATTCATTAGTCTGCAATACAGAGGCACAATAATAAAAAATGTGTCACTGGCCAAATACTTATGGACTACACTTGTAGTACGTGAATATATACATACATTAGATATATGCAGAAAAAAAGCCTCCGATGTGCCTCTCTCTCTCTGTGTCTCCCTCCATGTCTGTCTTTTTCTCCCTTGCTGTGATTAGCTGATGGTCTTATATAAGTGTCTCACCTACACAACTGCAGCGGTTAATCTCATCTCCATTCACTCAGAGGAAAAAGGACAGAGCGGGGGGGTAATGATGGATGGTGAGCCGATGAAGTGAGTGAGACAGAGAGGAAGAGGGAAGCAGAGAGAGTGAGTGAGACGTGGGGACACGGTTGAAGTGAGAAACAAAGTTCGATGCCTTTAATTAGCGTTTACACGCCCAGACAGCTGGAGGTGAAGGTGTAAGCGGTGCAGCCCCCTTCCTCAGATAGCGAGAGACAATGATAGATAATGATGAATGATAAATGGATGCTGGTTTCGCTTTTGACTGATTCAGCACTGTTAAAGTCTGTCATCACTTCCCTCTGGGATGTTAATCTCTGAGCTATGGACGCCACAGAAAACTAAAGCATCTCCTTAGTGAGCAGAATGGATTTATGGTCAGTTATGATGGGAATTTGAAAGGAGCCCGATGATGTTCATCATGTGCTTCATGTATGGTTGCACTCTGAATGACCTATATGGGTCTGATAGGGTTTCAGTAGTGGCATCCTGCCAGCTCATCTATATTATCTGAAATTACCATAGTACTAAAAGATTGGTTCAGTGCTGATTAAAGCCTCTTATCTCTGTGCCACATGACAATGTCGATTGGGACGATCACTTCCATGATGATCTTTTCTCTCTCTCTTCCTTTTATTTCTATAACATCTAGTACTTTCTTCTTTCCCTGTATGCTATACTCTATGGACACAACATACAGTAAAAAGACATAAATTTTTCTCATGCCATGTCTCTATGTGCCTCTGTGTAGATGAGGATCCAGACAGTGCCGTGGATGACAGGGACAGTGACTATCGCAGTGAAACCAGTAACAGCATCCCCCCTCCCTTCTACAGCACATCTCAGCCCAATGCCTCTGTCCACCAATATCCCATCAGCCACCAGCACCGCAGCTCCAGAAGCTTCTCTTACCCGCGCTCGGGCAACGGCCACGACCTTGACTACCAACATCAGCGGACTGTCAGGTGTGTGCCTGCTTCAATGTAATTAGGGCTGGAAATAATGATTAGGTTAATTAGCGATTAATCTTTTTAATACTTTTTTTGATTAATCAATAAATTATTTGGTCTGGGAAATGTAGGAAAATTGAAAAAAAAAAAAAATGCTCATCAAAATTTCCCAGGGCCCAAGGTGACTCCAGATAGCTTGTTATGTACAACCAATAGTTCAATTGTCACTCAGTTCACAATGATTTGAAAAAGAAAAACAGCTTCTCACATTCGAGCTTGGTTTGAATACTTGGTATCTTTGCTTGATAAATGGTTTAAAGCGAGACTATGTAGATTCTGAAAGAAGAAATAACACAATCTCGCTTGAAAATCTTGAAATCTTAAATTCATAAGCAATAAAATGCAGCGTAGCTAAATTCAAAACACTCAGGAGTAGCTTATGGTGGATAATGTTAGCTAATGAGAACTTGGGAATTTAAGGACATTTTGATTGCTGTTAAATTGAAAAAGAGCTAATTTCAGGTTAGAGGCAAAGTTAAAAATAGACTTTGTGTGTTAGTATTAGTGGATTAGGTTTGGCTTAGGTGAAGGCCTTTTTCACAGAGGACATTTTGGCTTGCCATAGAAGGAAAAGCACAGGTGTTTCTAATAACAATGACAATGTCTGCTTTCCATTCCAAGTGTCCCAGCCAGCACAGTGTGACAGTGAGCCAGCTTGCACGACACCAGGACCCTGAAACTGAGGCACCTAAATGGAGCTCAGCCATTGTCAATTTTATTATTTACGCCTGTGCTTTTCCTATTGTGACACAATGTCTTCTGTGAAAAAGGCCCTTTAGTGAATGAAGTCTGTACCGTACGGTCAGTGAAATCCTGCCATGCAGTGTGTGCTACAGTGAGCCCCTCATTGGGTCATGCATACCAAACACTATTCCTTTTTCAGAGTTGTTTACTATATTGTTAAATTTCTCAGGCTTTACTGATATATTCATCACAGACTGGGAATGAAACTATGCATCCCTCCACCTCTTGCTTTATGAATTATTCAACTGGCAATCTAATGGTCAATACTGCACACAAGATTAGCTGCTTATGTTAGTGTATTGGACAGGGCAACTTCCCCATACTCCCACCCATTCTTCTTCATCTCCTCCTCTCAGCTCTCTCCACTCCCTCCCTCCTTCCTTCCTTCCCTGCCCTCTCTCCTTCTATTTTGTCTCTGTGCTCCCTTCCTGTCTTCACTATCTCCCTCTATCCCCATCCATCGTCTTTCTTCTCCGTGCCTCTATTCTGTTTTTAATAGCCCCATTCATCAAAGAGTATAAATACTTTTTCCCTCTTTGTTGCATTTTTGGATGCTTGTTCTTTTTTCTTTTGTCAGCTTTCTGGAGGCCTCTCACCTTTCTGTTCTGCTGTATTTCTGCTTGTCTGCTACTCTTGTATCCCCACTGCTTTTCATTGATTAGCCATCAGCATTGTTCCTGGCCACCGCAATACATGTAGAAAAGGTGTTTAGCAGGACTGTCCAATAGAGTACAAAGTGTACAGGCCATAAAGTGCTCTGTAAGCATTTTGAGATTATGGTTCATAAAGGAAGGGTAAACCATTTATTTTACACATTTACATGTTAATTAGTATACATATAATGTAGCAATAATAGCGTGGACTAATACCTCTGTTCAATATAAAACTGTATCCCTCTTTAGTACTTAAATGAGTCTCTCCCGGGAATGTTGCTTCTCTTCTCTTCTCTTCACTTCTCTTCCCTCCAGTCCCACGGGGAGCTATGCATCGTCTGCAGAGCTGAGTCGTTGCAGCAGTCAGCTGAGTGAGGAAGACTATGGCGGTGAGTACGGAGAGAGGGACCCTTATGATGAGAACGACTCCTACCACTCTTGCCATTCCTCAGTTAGCTACAGTAAAGGCTCTCCAGACTGGGACCCCGATGAGACCCAGGGACCGTACAGCGATGAGGGTGGCTACAGCAAAGACGGAGGAGAGGAGGTGGCTCTGTACGAGGAGGATGACGGAGGACTATATGAGGGAGAAATGGATGGCCTCTATGATGACGAGGAGATGATGTATGATGATGAGGATTTGTACAATTTGGATGGGACCCTCAGTGAGGACATGGAGCCTCCATTCACTCCCACGCCAACGTCAACTGTCCCTCCCACTCTCGATGTACCCAGCTCCAGGCCTCCTCTAGAGAAACAGCCTTCCCTACACCAACAGCAGCCCTCTACTCAACCCTCTAACCAAACTTCCAACCAGGCTCATCCTCCTGGCATGGCCCCAGCAGCACAGCCCCCCTCTGGTCAACCAACAGCCCAACTACCTAAACAGCCCCAGCCCCAAACACAGCCTCAGCCGCAGCCAGCCCCATCTGCCACTTCCTTCTTCTCAATGGCCAAACCTCTAACAGCTGCAGTCACAGGCCTGGCCTCTACTTTCCTGTCTTCGGTTCCCGCCGCCCAGCCTGCCCAGTCTGCCCAGTCTGCCCAGTCTCACCCCCCAACCTCTGCCATATCTCAGCAGCATCAGTCTGCTGCAGCCAATTCTGTCCCTCCATCCCACCCAGTCACCACGGCTAACTCAGCCTCTCAGCCCCCCTCCACTGCCGTGGGCCCTTCCTCCCAACAGATCCCGTCCTCTGCACAGCCCCATTCCCAACTTAGTGATCCTGCCACCACACAGTCAGCTGACCCTGAGGACCAGGCTCCCCAGCTGGAGGAAGAACCGTGGCTAGAAGAGGAAATGATGTTGGAGAGGGAGGCCAGGACGCCCCCTGCCCAGCCAGAGGAGAAGCTCCCCATGGATGAGAAGGAGGAGCGATTTGAAGAGAGCAGACCGCCAACGCCAGTAGAGTTTAAAGAGATGCCGCTTGAGAGGTAGGAGTGAAGGTTAAAAGGGAATGAGATCAACTGATTCAACTACAACAACACATTTTTGCTAAAAATCTAAAAATGTTATTTTTTTTCTTGTAGTCCTGCAGTTATAGAGGAGCCCAACGAGCCAGTAGATCCAGCAGTCAGAGCCAAAGAGAACTGGCTAAGACTTTACAATAAGGTCTTAGAGCAGCTTCGGGAGGTAAGATCACACTCCCTCCAAAGTCCAGTTGTCCTCCACAACATACTGGTCCAGTCCATCCCCAGAGCTGTAGGCCTGATTCAGCACCACTCTGTATTCTTAAAGATATACCTGAGTTCAAGAGTCTTTAAAAGTGTCTTCCAAGTCTTTGAAATATGTATGTGCAGTGCATTATTTATGGACAAAGGCAGGGTACATACAGTAAATTCTTGAGTTCTATTTTGACAGTGTTTTTTGCAAGACACCAGAAAGAGGACTTAATGTGTTCTATTCTATAATTGATACCTTTTGGTTTTCTTAAAATAAAAATACTTGACAGACAGCAAACTTTTTATTTTAATTTTGGGTGCAGCACCACACCACTGCTTGACAAAACAATTGCATTTAGTTGTACACATTAAGTTTTGCTTGGTCAGTTTTCACTTGCATATTTTATTCATATATTATGTTGCTATTCATTACGTTTGAATTCAGTTGTGCAGATGATTAATCACTTGCTTTGATGTTTATGTTGATGTATGTCGCATTGCGTTTTTGTGCACTTGGCTTCCTTTTGTATGTCTTTTTTTTTGTTTGTTTGTTTGTTTGTGCCGATCCACTTTGTTTTCTTTCCAGTTTCATGTCATTGACATAGTGACACTCTCATGCACTTTGCTCGGCCATCATTGGAGCATGTTGACAGGTAGGTACAACCTGACTGACTGCTTGAGAGAAAGAAGGAAATGCGTGCAACGTCTTGTTTAACTCCCCACTGTCTATAAACAGGCACTTTCACTCCGCTCATTCATCTTCACAACAATTTTATCTTTTCTGCTGTATCCTCCCAGAGTTGTCATCCGGTCTGATTATAAACCACATTGGTTCCGATTCTCCAAAGACATATCGGAGTTCAAATTTAAGCCAATTGTATGAGGCATCCCAAAGACTTTTGAACAACAACTCTTTCCACTTTCGACCACTCATATATGGGACAGGATTTGAGATGTGAAGAGCCTGATAAAACAGTTTCATAATCAGATAACCTTCAGTCTAGTGATGCAGCTTTATTCATACAGTATATGAGAGCTATAAAAGGCTGCAGAGACAAACTTAGGATTGCTTGTTTCTTTTTCTGACATTTCTTCTTTTTCTCTCTCAGGCTCGAGGAGAGACCTCCACCTCATTGTGGTTTGGTAAAGGAGGGTGAGTGAGTGCTGTCAGTTCCTCCAGTAATGAACTTTCTCTTACACAAAAACATGCTATATATCAAACAGTTTATAAGTCAGGTTAATGCAATAACTCTAGAAATTAAAATCAATTAAAATTACATTCAGATCATCATTGAAATCTGCCATGGTTTCTTTAGATTGAAAATGCCCTTCTTTAGAAACGGGAATCCTCCTTTCTATTTCATTCTGATCCAAAGATTCATTCAGCTCATGGCATTTGGCCAGTGAGTATTGAACGGCAGTAGGCTGCCCTGACTTAGCTGGCAGGTCATTTGTAGATGAGGCAAACCTCAGAGTGGAACTGAGGCTGCATACTGAAGAAGTGCTAAGTTGGCCAAATAGAAACCCAGCAATTATACCCTGGCGTGTGGAGTGTCATTCCCACTATTTGAGATGAAGCAGCCAGCGTAATTAAACTCTCCAGAGAAGTCCTTGAAAAGTCCTTGACTGGAGTAGCACTAGAAACAATGATTGAGGGAAATACATCAGCCTTATTGTAACAAAACATGATTTCATAGCAAGAAATTTTGACAAAAGAATCATATAACAAACTTTGAATATTGATGAATATATATTTGAATGTATAATATATAACTTTTCTTATTCAGAATGGGAGGTGCACTCTACAGTATTGACAGCATGCCTGACCTTCGTAAGAGGAAAGCCATTCCTCTCGTCAGAGATCTGGTGAGAAACACACACACACACACACACACAAAATGCACTGATCTTGTGGAGTGCCCTGAAATCATTCTTGTTGCAGATATTATTTGTTTCTCTGAAAGATTATTGTAAGACAACCACCTCATTTTCTGCCTCTTATGCTTTTTAGTTTGTAGTTTTTCTTACTCTAAAAAACTTCTAAGCATGATTTTGCCCCTTCTGTTCATCACAGCTTACCTTTTTTTCCTATAATCCAAAGTGAATATAATATAATATATAAAGGCTATACACGTTGATTTCCGACTTTTCCCCTTCCACAGCCGTCTCATATGCTTTATTTGTTGATAATTTAGAAGCTTGCATATTTTTTGTGTTAATGTAATTACAGTAATTAATCAATATACTGACAATGCTCTCTTCCAGAGATCAGGGCATACCTGTCAGATGCACAGGGATGTGCACATACACATGCATACAATGCATCATAAAGACTTGTACAGCTCGTTATTTGAAATTCCTAACATATGTTCATGTTTCTTTTGCACTTCGCTTTCCTCTCCTCCTCTGTTTCATCACTGCCTGGCGTCATCAGGCCATGGTGAGTACTTGTTTATCCCTTACAGAAATCAAATATAAATCTGACCTCCACACTGTATCACATTCAAAGGTAAACACTTTTATCTTTAACCTCTCGTTCCCAGTCTCTAGTGCAGAACTCTCGTAAAGCTGGAATCACATCAGCCATGGCCTCCACCACTCTCGGCAATGAAGAGCTGGTGGGTTTCCTCCTCGCAGTTGTTTTTGACAACTCTGTTCAGGTTTTTCCTGCACGCTGCCTGTATCAAATTAACATTTCTCTTCTCTTCTTTTGTCCTTTGCAGAAGAGCCATGTTTATAAAAAGACCCTGCAGGCTCTGATCTACCCCATCTCCTCCACTACTCCACACAACTTTGAGGTGTGGACAGCGACCACCCCCACCTACTGCTATGAATGTGAGGGGCTGCTGTGGGGTATCGCCCGTCAAGGCATGCGCTGCTCTGAGTGCGGCGTCAAATGCCACGAAAAGTGCCAGGATCTGCTCAATGCCGACTGTCTGCAGAGTAAGGACGCACAAATGTTTCCACGCATGCACTTAAACACACACTGTAAAACATATGCACCTATTTTTACTTAGTTAAACACACCCAGCCCTCCACACAAACCCAAACCTATTTAGCTCCTCCTCTGTATCCTTCGGCCCGATTGACATCCCATTATTCTTGTCCTCTATCCACTCTCACATTCTCCTCCCTCTTCCTTTCCAATTTATCTCCTGAGTAATGTGCTGTCATACCCCTGCCTCTCGCCTCTCTCTCTTCCACCCAGAGACTTTCCATCCATACTGCTTTGTCTAATTTAGCTCCACAAGGGGTGACTATCCAATTCCTTGCTGAATTTCGGAGTCAATCTTTGCAATGCATAATTCAACGCTCTCCTGTCTCCCATGAGTCTTGTAAGATCTTAGTACCAAAACGTCTGTTGGTCTTTTACACTCTGACTATCTAAATTTTCCTGACCAGATCAGTGGTTAAGTGGATACCGTTCCTGCCATAATATTGGGAGATTTGGGGTTTGATCCCTGGCCAAGGAATGTCAAAGAGTTTCAAAATTGATCTGATGCTATCTCAACTTGGCACTCGGCTTTAAAGAGATGGATTGCAAGGAAGCAGGAAATAAGACGCAGGGCCTATGGGCCATATTGCCTTGAATATATTTTAAACTATTGTCATATTCTTCCTGCATCCCTCTCTTCATTCATCTGTCTTATCAGGAGCCGCAGAGAAGAGCTCCAAGCACGGGGCGGAGGACCGAACCCAGAACATCATCATGGTCCTGAAGGACCGCATGAAGATCAGAGAGAGGAACAAACCAGAGATCTTTGAGCTGATACAAGAAGTGTTTGGCCTCGACAAATCAACACATGCCACGCACATGAAACAGATCAAGCAGAGCGTGCTTGACGGGACCTCAAAATGGTCAGCAAAGATCAGCATCACTGGTGAGTTTTTCCTTATCTGAATTTAGGATTCAAGGTAGAGGGTGATGGGTTGTACAGATTGTAAAGCCCATTAAAGAAAATTAGTGAATTGTTATTTCGGTTTATATAAATAAAACTTGATTTGCTGTCCATTATTTTTGTTTGTGATATAGATATTATGGTACCTGGCAATAGTGCTCTTGTTGTTTTCTTTTGTTATTATTGATATAAGAAGATTTTCTAATGAAATTGGAGTGTTAAAAAAGGGACTTGACCTTTACAATAAAAGGTGTCTTGTCAGACAGCTGTCACGGCTTTTTGTTTAAATGTCTCCTATCTCCTCCTCAGTGGTATGTGCTCAGGGCCTGCAGGCTAAAGACAAAACAGGCTCCAGTGACCCATATGTCACTGTTCAAGTTGGGAAGACCAAGAAAAGGACCAAGACCATCTATGGAAACCTCAACCCTGTCTGGGAAGAAAACTTCCACTTGTGAGCACAGTGGAAAGAAAGAGTTTCAAATGCTGATTTTATGTCACTTAGGGTTATATCTCACAAAAAATATTTTAAGACACCCCATTTTTTTATGTTTTTGGATCACCAGAGAACCATGCAGCACTTAGAAATTTGTGTACTTTCTCTCATATAATCCACGCATCACAGATGTTGACTTCTGTTGCCAACAAATATTCTTTGTGTGTCGCATCCAGCGAATGCCACAACTCGTCTGACCGCATCAAGGTCCGTGTGTGGGACGAGGATGATGACATCAAGTCTCGCGTGAAGCAGAGGTTCAAACGTGAGAGTGATGACTTCCTGGGTCAAACAATCATCGAAGTCCGCACTCTTAGCGGGGAGATGGACGTTTGGTACAACCTGGGTGAGTTTTGCGAGATAACAGAAAAGGCGATGGAGAATTAGTTGTAGATGATTGGAGCAGTAAGTCACGCAGAGCCAACAGAGCAAGAAACACATAATTGAAGTCATTATCTCTTGTAGATAAAACATATTTCAGCCAACTCAGGAGTGTGATATCTTACTTTCATCTCACAGACAAGAGAACAGATAAGTCTGCTGTGTCAGGAGCCATCCGGATGCACATAAGTGTGGAGATCAAAGGAGAGGAGACGGTAGCTCCTTACCATGTCCAGTACACCTGTCTCCATGAGGTCAGTCTGCTTGGACATCTGGTAGAAACCTTCCGAATGTTGTCGTGATTACTTGCACTCAAAATAAAACATTAAATATTCAAGAGCAGCTTTCGATTCCAAGTTAATTAGTTCTAGTCAATTTCATTCAGGGTTTCACATTAACCCAGTCAATCACCTTGTAAATTCTCTGCTTCTGCCTTTGTGCTGTGAGACATTTGCATTCTTTTTAAAAATGCGGGAATTATTGAGCCATTTTCACCAGTATAGGGGGATATGTATGGGCATAGTGTCATATATGAGACTCTCATGAAGTTCATAGACGATTTCACAGTTTTATGTATAATCCTGTTACACTGCAGGATTGTGAGCCACAACCCTGAAATTAATAAAAACACTGGGAAACAGCCTTGGCAATCAGCTGTGTTCAAATGACCAAACGAATGACCGAAAGTCAAAATCAAGCTGGATGTAAAAATAGTTTTACTTTCACATTGTTTTCAACATTGCACTGTATCACAAAAAAAACTTCTTATCTGATAAGATGCATTTGAAATGTATTTCTTTATTTCGATCTGTGAATGTTAAATTCTTTATAATACACTTGTAAAGTCCTTCAACTGCATCAACCTAATACTAATACAACTACTACTCAGGCACAAAAACATACTAACCTGTCTTTTCTCTATGTTCAGCATCTGTTCCAGTACACCACTGAGGAGCAGAATGGTGGTGTAGTAAAGATCCCCGACGCCAAAGGGGACGACGCCTGGAAGGTGTATTTTGAGGAGACGGCTCAGGAGATAGTGGATGAGTTCGCCATGAGATATGGCGTAGAATCCATCTACCAGGCTATGACGTCAGTTCCTCTAACATTACTCTAAATGTTTAACTTTGGAAGTTACAGTAATTGGAGGAGGTCAAATCCAGAGTTAGAGTGACTGATTTTGTTCCACTTGCTACCAAAATGCCATGTAGAGTTAGAGATAATGGCTAGATATAGTTTATTGAATCATCAATTCAGTGGTATCAGGAGCAAGGAAATGTACAAAATATTCTTTTTTCCACTTCCACCCCATAGCCACTTTGCCTGCTTGTCATCTAAGTACATGTGCCCAGGAGTGCCAGCCGTGATGAGCACCCTGCTGGCCAACATCAATGCTTACTACGCCCACACCACCCAGTCCTCCAACAATGTTTCTGCCTCAGACAGATTTGCTGCATCAAACTTTGGCGTGAGTCCCTGAGAAATACTTTATTATACATAAATATTGTAAATACCTAAGTAATATTTTGTCCCTTCTCAAGAAGATACTCAGAAGATAATATCACTCTTAAAAACCCCTCAGAATTGAACAGGTCTTGGTCCCTCAGTTTAACGTGGCCCTGCCTACTTCTCCAAACATCCAATCAGCGGAGCCTTGTCAGATCTGGCCTCGGACTTGTGTAGTCAAATAGTAACAAATAGTCTGTCAGCTGTGGTGAGTTTCTGAGTGGTTCGTTCTGTGTTTGTGTCTTTTCCTGTTTAGAAGGAGAGGTTTGTCAAACTGCTGGATCAGCTGCACAACTCCCTGAGGATCGACCTGTCTATGTACCGGGTACTGACTGCTTCTCTCTAGTATAACAAATTCAAAAACATTTTGTTTCCACTATACTCACTGCCTGCTATAGTCTCTTGACTGTTGTTGGCAAACTATCTGTTGTTGGCCACATCTGTTTTTGCAATTTCTGTGCGTATACGTATGGGAATGTCTTTTCTCTGTTTCGACTGAAGAACGAGTTCAGTTTTAAGCTTGGGTGAACTTTTTGTGTAGTTTCTAATCACCACTGTGTGTGTTTGTGAATGTGCTTTTAGAATAACTTCCCAGCCAGCAGTCCTGAAAGACTACAAGATCTCAAATCGACTGTTGATCTCTTGACAAGCATCACATTCTTCAGGATGAAGGTAACAGAAAGAAATTTTTTCTTTTCTTTTCTTTTCAGCACATAACTCCAAAATAAACAGAGTACAAATTTCCAGTACTTTCCGGAAAGTAGCCTGAGGCACAAACTGAGAATCAGTTTAACATTACCCTATCCAAACTGAGGCTATTATCATGAAGCTGTTTGTGTGTGTGTGTTTTTTTTGTCAGGGTGTTAATGTATGCTGGTGCAATTTGTGCAGATCAGTGAGTTTATGGTTAAATTCCCACTGAGAAAACCTCCTGCTGAGACTCTATCTGTCTGACAGACACTTTGTGGTGTTTTCGATTCAACCGTATGTTGTCTAACATTTATGTTCAGGTCCAGGAGCTGCAGAGTCCCCCCAGGGCGAGCCAGGTCGTGAAAGACTGCGTGAAAGCCTGTCTCAACTCCACCTACGAGTATATTTTCAACAACTGCCACGACCTCTACAACAGGGAATATCAGACAGACCCTGTAAGTCTGCATGTGTGAAAAAAAGTACTGCAGTATTCTTAGTGTGGCACTTAGTGTGGCACAGTAGTGGCACTTTAATGCCACTACTTAGCTCTCACTGTGCCACTACAAAGAAGTTCTTGATGGATTCAGCTATTAAGATATGAATCCATAACTTCTTTCTGTCTCCAGTCAAAGGCAGTTCCTCCAGATGAACAGGGTCCCAGCATCAAGAACCTGGACTTCTGGTCCAAACTAATCACCCTCATCGTCTCCATCATAGAGGAGGACAAAAACTCCTACACTCCTTGCCTTAATCAGTGAGTCTCTTCTCATAACGTCGGCCTACTTGCTCCAATGTATTATGTAGAGGCAGTGTTGGAGATTTTAAGGCCAGTTTAGGAGAACCTAGGGCTTTATAAGGCAACAACTATGTGGGATTTGTTGAAAGAAAAAAATACAAAGCAATAGAATATGAGTAGGGGGGTTTTGGAGCATTAAGAGAAACAGAAACAGGCCAGACAATCAAATTCCTGTACAACAGCAGCTTTGGAGAATGGAGCTAGTTTGGATTTGGATCCCATGCCACTTTTAAAAACTGTTAATTTAATATTATTATGTATTTAATTGAACTTATTGGCCTTGTTTTGGGAAACAATGAGGATAATAATGTCTTGCTAATTTCATATTTCCTCTGATGCATTTTTCTTTCCGTGGCAGCTAAAAATATACAGAGGAAACACTGATCGCATTACATAAAAATGACGCTGGGTTATCATGTTAAATAATGGAGTACCATTACTGAATATAGAACTGGATTTAAGCCTTGGTACTGCCTCTTATAGGTTTCCCCAGGAACTGAATGTGGGCAAGATCAGCGCTGAGGTCATGTGGAATATGTTTGCACAAGATATGAAATATGCCATGGAGGGTAAGTCAATTTTTTTCTGTGTGTGTGTATGTGTGTTAGGATGGAGAGGTCACAGGCCTGAAAATGAGAGAGGAGCCATTAGTTTGTGTCAGGAGTGTGTTTTTAAGAGATGTTTTTTTTTCTATGTGTAAGCTATATATGGAGAAAGTGTTGAGATGAGACTTTTCTCATTGTTTCTCTTTGATATTCAGAGCATGAGAAGCACCGCCTGTGTAAAAGTGCAGATTATATGAACTTGCACTTCAAGGTGAAGTGGCTCTATAATGAGTACTGCAAGGAGCTACCCACTTTTCAGAAGCACGTACCTGAATATCCAGCGTAAGTATGTTTTAGACAGCATGCAGGCTTTTCCTGCTACATTGGCCACAGTGGCACAAAGACTCATGTTGCCCATTCTCATTTTGTCTTTCGCAGCTGGTTTGAGCCATTTGTCATCATGTGGTTGGATGAAAATGAAGAAGTGTCCAGAGATTTTCTCCATGGAGCCCTGGAGAGGGACAAAAAAGACGGGGTAACAGCTTTTCTCTGCATCTTTCACCTTTCACATGGAAAACGCTAGCCTGCTAGCATACTGACAGGCTTCTTTCGTGCTGTTACGAAAAAAACCACAGTCTGTTGCTAAAGGCATACGTATATTCCCCAAAATGTCAAACTAATCCTTAAACAGTGTAAGTGTTCCACAACAAAGTGTGCCAAAAAAATCTGGAGCAAAGAGCTTAGAAAAATAAACAGGCATTCATGTGAGAGTACTGCTGAGACAGCGATAAAATACAATATGAAAGCTTAAATTCTACCACCTACCACCTACCTACACCCCCCCCCCCCCAAAAAAAAATGTATTCATGCATTTTTCATGCAAATTCAGGCAGTTCACATCATCTCTCCTGACTCAGCACATTCCACGCTGAGAAGAGCAGGTTGAAGGCCTCAGGGCAATCAATAATGACTCAATACCAAAGGCAAAGGAAAAAAAAAACTTCACTGCGGAGAGGAGCAGATGCTACGGCACAAGTCGATGTACACTCACACAGACATACCGTGCAGCGACTCACACGCTCAGTCTTGCTAACGCCTACATATCAACGCAACAATAATGTCAATACAAAACAGCTGAAGATTCTCCTGGCTCATATGTCAGAGATCATTTGGGTCCAATTATTGTTGCCCGAGGCAGCTTCTTCTTTCCTGTGTCACCGAAACAGGGGTCCCCAGGCCCAATCGTCCACCAAAACACTATTCACTTCTGGGCTAATGGCTGGCCAGTTCATGAGGGCCCTGCTCCTCATCATAACACTCTGATCGCTCCAATTGTTCTCATCCAAACGCTTTCAGAGGAATCACTTCACAAATCTTTTGATTGCAGTCACATGCGGCTAGAGAGGGGCTAGTTTCATTGTACATGATGTGTAACAGCACTGTGAACTTCTCCCACTGGGAAACCCGCGATGGGAATCGGACCCCTCACTTTCAGTGTTAGTCGTGCTCAGATCACTGCAGTGCAGCAGCGGCACCATGAAGCAGCTTCTCATACTTTTCCCCCTGGTGCCGTTCTTTTTTCTCGTTCTCCAGTTCCAGGTCACATCGGAGCACGCTTTGTTTTCCTGCTCGGTGGTCGACGTGTTCTCTCAGCTCAATCAAAGCTTTGAAATCATCCGTAAACTGGAGTGTCCCGACCCACAGATCGTTGGGAACTACATGAAGAGATTCGCCAAGGTGATTTTGACCTCCTAATGTTCAAGCTTAACCTTTTTACCTGAGCTGTCACTGCTTAGAAAAAAATTTTAAGTGTAATTTCTCACTGTATTTATGCCCTCATAAGATTCCTTTTATTTTTCTCTCTTAGACCATCGGCAATGTACTGTTATCTTATGCGGACATCATAGCAAAAGACTTTCCGAATCATGTCAAGAAGGAGAAAGTGGTAGGTATTTGATTTGTTTCAAAGTTGAAGACAGTATGAAATAGACAGAAAAATTTGGCACAACAAGCTACCAGATGGAAATTTGTGTCAGCAGAATAAAGAGCAGTGACTGATTTAATAGTTTAATTTGAGCTCCATCAAGGCTTTGTTTTAAGATGTATTCAGTTTGGTGTACGTGGTCAGGTTGATTAATTTCAGCACAATAAACTCCTCTTCAGTATAATAGCCGTGCCCAGGTTGCAGTGTTTCAAAGTGAATTAGGGCTGTGTAATTAGCTGAATGTGGAGTAGACTCGGGGAAAAGTGGGCTGCACTCCCAGAGAGACCAGGAGCCCCCAGAGGAGCAGTAATTACTGAAAACTGCTTTTCTCCTGCCCTGCATCACATAGAGGGTTTTCGCCTACAAAGCAATAAAAAAAAGTTAGGAGGACTAACCTTGATTGATTACAATAAAAAGCTGTGTGTGTGTGTGTAATGATTTTTCTCTCTCTCTGCTCAGCCATGTATCATCATCAATAACATCCAGCAGCTCAGAGTTCAGTTGGAGAAGATGTTTGAGGCCATGGGAGGCAAAGACGTAAGTTTCCTCACAGGCTGTTATTGTCATGATTGTGCTAATATGACATGACCCTTGTATTAAACCCATTCATCCTCTTCCAGCTCAATGTGGAGGCGAGTGACTTCCTGAAGGAGCTGCAGAACAAACTCAACAACGTCATGGATGACCTCAGCCACATCTTTGCAGTCAGGTGGGTCTGTTTATTCAATTCCTGCCTGGAACTGAGAGACGCTGCAACCAGCTTCTCCAGCTGATGTTTTTCATGTTTGTGCGTGGTTTTGCAGTTTCCAGCCCCAGATTGAGGACAACGTGAGGCAGATGGGGGACATCCTAGCTCAAGTCAAAGGTCAGACTGTACCAGCCAATGGCAGCGTTGTTCAGGAGGCCGACAACGTCCTGCAACCCATCATGGACTTCCTGGACAGCAAGTAAGAACATCAGCACTGTTTAAGAGTCGACGGAAATGTGTCTGAAAAGTTGGCATTGAATGTGTGGACAAATTCTTAGTCTTGGTTACTTTTTCTTTGATCAGATATTTCTTGATCTAAATCAGAAAATCAGGAAAATTTGCGGATTATATACTATTTCATTCATTCATTTTCATGGCAACGTTCTCGAATGACTGCTTTTCTAAAGACTACACTAAATATTTAGTGAAATAGACAAATTAAAAAAAAAACATTTATTTTCCTCAGCAACTGAAAAAAAGTTTTTGTGCTGGCTTTATATCTATAGCTGAGAGATTGTGTGTTTCTGTGTTTCAGCCTGTCGCTGTTTGCTAAGATCTGTGAGAAGACGGTCCTGAAGAGAGTGCTGAAGGAGCTGTGGAAACTGGTGATGAACACAATGGAAAAAACAATTGTTCTTCCAACACTTACAGACCAGACGGTATGTAATTAAAAAAAAGACAATCAATCCTATTTTTTCCCTTCTTGCCTTCCAAATTTCAGTGCTTTTCATTGCTGTGTTCCATTGTGACTGTACATTAACCCATCTATCCTGCCATTACCCCATTCTCTCTACTCTCCTTCCTGCCTTAGGTTATTGTAAGTATGTGTTTGTGTGTGTGTGTGTGTGTGTGTGTGTGCACGTGTGTGCACGTGTGTGCGTGTTTGCAGCCTCTGTGAGCATGGAGAAACACTTCTTTTAACATGAGCCTTAACACCACCCTCTGTAGCCTTTTTCACTTGTTTTTTTTACAATTCTTGCTCCTTCTCAATGGACATCCGTGCGTCTAAATTTGTTTTAAACGGCTGCACAGTGAACCACAGACAACATACCCTGCCCGAGAGTCCCTGCAGTACTGACTGACAGCACACCCAAGCACTCAAACCATCTTTCTCTCCCAAGATGTAGATTATTCTGAATATCTATTCAAAATATATTTTCCACAAAGTTTTCACACAAATCTACATTATGACAATACAAAAATTAGCATACAATTTGTAGTTTTACTCTTTTCCCGTTCACCTTTCAAACTCATTTCTTGTATTTGCCTGTCCTCACTAATCCTCCTCAACTCACCTCTCACTTTAGAAATCACATGCTGATCTCTTAAAGACCACCCCTTAAATACTGGACTCACTTGTCTGTCCTGTTTCTCCTTGACAGGGCACCCAGATGATCTTCAATGCCGCTAAGGAGTTGGGCCAGCTTTCCAAGCTCAAGGTGAGGAAAATAGAGGGCATCTGAATGCTTTAAATATGAAAATTATCTCAAATATACGTAGATAATGTTTCAGCAGTAACTGTGGCATAGACTGACATCTTTGTTCGATCTGTCCTGCAGGAGCACATGGGACGAGAGGAGGCCAAAGCTCTGAGTCCTAAACAGTGTGCAGTAATTGAGCTGGCACTGGACACTATTAAGGTATTGTATGGTCTGTTACACAAACAGAAATTCTGGCAGCGAAATTAGTGCTCTTGACTCTTACTTTAATAATATCATAATTTGGTTTGTGGTTGCCAAACACATAAAAACACTAAAAGAACAAGGAAGTTTGAGCTTTCCGTGAAAAAAATTACTGAACGATAAAGACTTTGACTTTGACGTGAGTGTCCCTGGTTTTTTCACAGTCCATTAACCTCTATCAAGATGGAGCTTTTATTCTATGTTTTGAAATAGGAAATACATTTTTAAAAAGCAAAAAGCTATGACAAGCCAAGTCAAATGATAAGAGGTAGACAAACAACAAAAATTCTGGTTAACTTTGTGTGGGTACATTTCATTTGGAGAACTACTGTGGAATAATTGGATCAAAATCAGGGAAACTGGGGCTCCACCATGCTGCAATCCTACACTGTGGTTTAAGCTGATTAATATTTTTTACAAAGCATTTTCAGCTTTATTTGTGCATGTTTAACTTGATTCAGGGTGACATACATATTTGTATTAATAAGTATAAAGAAGTGTGAAATAATGAAATATTATTCTCACTTTCTAATCGGCACAATTTTGAACACCATAAACATCACCAGAGTGTTAATATGTTATTGTTAGCTTCAGTCTGTGATAGTGCACTGCAGAGCACACAGTGAGACTCCTGTTTGGTGTACATTAGTGCAGATTTAGAGGTGTTTGAGTTACCAAACCAGCTTCAAGCCATCATGTCTTTGCTTCATAGCTCCAAGGCTGACTAGGTTGTCACACAGTACAAAGCGGTTTTGTCAGAGTTGTACATTTTCCACATAGAGCTCTCTGTGTCTTCTCTCTGTCCGTCACTCTGCTTGTCTGCTTGCCGTCAACCCATCTACAATATCTGTGCATCGTCACATCTGTTCTGCAGCAATACTTCCATGCCGGTGGCGTGGGCCTGAAGAAAACGTTCCTGGAAAAGAGTCCGGACCTGCAGTCTCTGCGCTATGCCTTGTCTCTGTACACGCAGGCCACAGACAAACTCATCAGGAAGTTTGTCCTCTCACAGAGCGCTCAGGGTACAACTTTAAACAGCATTAACACACACACAAACACACACACAGTCACACAGCAGGTTCAAACTGTTTCACACAAATAATCATTTAAAGAGTTCCACTGCTTTTTCTTACTGTTACTGCAGTTTATGGAATTAAATGGGATTATGGGATTAAATAGAATAACGTGCTTACAGTCTTGTATTGGGAGAAAATGTTTCATTCATTGCTTCGGTGAATGCAGTTAAACTACATGAGTAGATGCAAAAATACTGTTTGCCTATTTATACTGTATATTTAGTTATATACAGTATACAATATAGCACATTTTTGATCAGCAGAAAATAAAAAAATTCTTTAAATATCTTGCCTAAGGACACAGTAGTTTTCCAGGGATTTGAACCAGTAACCACGACCCACTCTTTAATCATCAAAGTGTTTGTACTTTCAAATTTTAATGTTGCTTTCTTCTCTCTCTCCTCTCAGTCCACGGAGGGAAAGGGATCAGGTACACGGTGAACGAAGACACACTGCCAGAGAAAGGTACGTGTCAGCAGTGTTATGTAAAATCTGGATGTCCCTCAGAGCGGCCCGCAGCAGTCACACTCATGCTCAGACATCTGTGTGTTCAAACTGTCACAAACCACAGATAACCAGACACTGTGAGCACCGTTAGCCCCTGGCACAACCTCGATTCTCCCTCTGCTTCTTCTTCATCTTCCTTTGTTTTATTTTCTTGTTTGAGAGAGACGAAGAAAAATATGACTTATGCATAAGACTATTTGTGGAAGATTACGATTGTGATGTTTGTAGGGTGCACACAGAAAAATGATGCCCAAAACAGCAGATCGGGTCAGAGCTTCAATGTAGAAACTGCAGTGACTAGAGATCAAGGTGAGGCTGACAGATTGTGTCAGCTGATGAACCAGAGCTTTTCTCCAGAAGCTTGTGTGTGCTGCAGGTTGGATTCTTTCAGTCTCGTCTCCTCTTTTTCCTTCAGTGTCGATACAGTGTTGAGAGCGTATTACCAGCTATTACTGCGTTACAGTTTGCCATTTGCTCAGCATTAGAGCTGACACAAAAGCTGCTTTACCCAGCCAAGTCCTTCTCATCTGATTATCAAAGAGAACCTGTGTGTGTGTGTGTGTGTGTGTGTGTGTGTGTGTGTGTGTGTGTGTGTGTGTGTGTGTGTGTGTGTGTGTGTGTGTGTGTGTGTGTGTGTGTGTGTGTGTGTGTGTGTGTGTTTGGTTTCTGTATGTTTAAATTTGGTTCACAATCTGCTGATACATCTCTGTTCTTCAAGTCATATGCAGTATCTCAGATGTGCTACTTTGCAGGCTGCAAGAACACCAGTTATGGCCATCCAATGACGAATGGGCTCACACACAAACACACACACACACACACACACACACACACAAACACACACAATCAAGGACCAATCATCCACTTACTGAGTGTGTCTTTACAGCATCTGGAGTGGATGCAGTCGGCGAGGTGATCATGACTGTGGATATCTTACCCCAACCTAATGGAGAACACAAGATTAGTGTCAAAGGTAAAAAAGCAGAGCAGACTGCATTACTGCCCCGTCAGTCATTCATCAGTGCTCTGTTGTTCTTCTCTTCTTCCTTCCTTCTTTGCTTAACTCAACCTGCCTTTGTCCTCCAGTGGTGGCTGCTAATGACCTGAAATGGAAGGCGCAGGGCTTCAGGCCCTTCGTGGAAGTCTACATCATTGGCCCTCACCTCAGTGACAAGAAGAGGAAATTTGCCACCAAGTCCAAGAACAACAGCTGGTCCCCCAAGTTCAACGAGAGCTTTCAGTAGTGAGTATCCACTTCACCTGCTTCACTTCACTGTCTTGGCTCTTGTTTCAGCCACATTTAGGCAGTTCAGACAACTTTGCACCAGGCAATCCAGATCGACCAGCGTTTGCGGTCTTGTTTCAGCTCCCTTGGCACTGAGGTGGGACCAGAGAGCTACGAGCTGCAGGTGTGTGTGAAGGACTACTGCTTTGCCAGAGAGGACCGCACTGTTGGCATGGCCGTGCTGCAGGTGAAGGACGTAGCCAACAAGAGCAGCGTCAGCTGCTGGCTGCCACTAGGCAGACGTGTCCACATGGATGAGACGGGCCTGACGGTGCTGCGTATCCTCTCCCAGCGCAACAACGACGACGTGGCGAAAGAGTTTGTGAAGCTTAAGTCGGACCAGCGCTCAACTGAGGAGGGCCGCAGCTGAGGGAGGAAGAGAGCGCGGACACGCACGTGTGCACAAAAACACCAGAGACATACCTGATAGACATAGCATTATATACACACATAGCACTCACACCCACATAGATAGACAACCATGTGCGCACAAATGAAAACGCTCTATTGTACATAAATCTGCATACATTATGCAACATTTACATTGCAATGGTATCAATGCAAATATGGAGGAATATGTTTATAAAAAATCTGATTTAATTTTGAATATTTTAACAGCTCAACTCAACCTCTTAGTTTAAGTTTAGCCTCACGTTAGCAAGCACTTGTCAATCCCTCACTCGCTCTTTCCTATAACTCATCACACCTTTTATACGCTGTACATTTAGATGTGATACAATGCAACGCAGAGCAGCAACAAAACCATGTGAATAGTTTGAGAACGATCACTTTGCACTTTTGCTTCTCTGTGTCTTCAGGAGGGCAGTCCTTGCCTAGCTATGCTCTCTGTCCGTCCGTCCGTCCGTCCGTCCGTCTGGCCCTCTGCTTGCCTGCCTGACTGTGTGTCGTTCTTCCAGTCCGTTGTCCTCCTCTTCTCTCCCCCATTGTTTGTTCTACCGTGGTCTTCCCACAGTGTGATGTGTTGTCTATGTTGGAGTTCAGGCACAGATCTAAGATCATCCTCCTTTATGCCCCAAAAACCCAAATATAGAAAAACGAGCAACACTGGCCTTGGATCAGTGTCCAGGGGCAACATCTCTGCTAGTCTGTCCTGTAATGTACAAATGTCCTGCATGTTGACCCCAGGAACACTGTGATTCACTTTGCTGTAACCATGGTAACTGCCCCCATCCCACATAAAAGATGGGTGCCTCCAATATTTAAATCCATCTTAGCATGGTGCATATAACCCTGGTACCGTAAGGTTTTATAAATCAAACACATCCACAGTGGGACAGTGCCGAGCTTGATATTTGATGTGTTGATATAGAGGCAAACGTTGTGGCCACAATGGGCTTTTTCTTTTTTCTTTTTTTTAACTTTACTAGCTTCATTTTACGACAAATGGAGCAATACCCCAATGTCAAACACATCCACACCCCCTCGAGTGCACATTAACTCCAAAAAGGGCTACAGGACCAGTGGACTGGGATGTTGGTTTACGCACTCATACATACGGTCCGTGGCTCTGTTGGCAAATCGACCACAGGGTTTCCCCGACCTGCTCTGCCTCAGACACACCGCCACGCTGCAGACACGCTACGGCTCAGAAAGTCTGTCATGAGTGACACTGTGGAGGAGCTTGAAATAAATCCATGTGAAGCCTGAAAGGACGCACCCGGTGGACCACTGTCCTCCCGACCGCCTGCACACCTATCTAAACTCATCTCTTTAAGGCAATAGTGGTTTGTATGTATGTTCACTGAGCCTCGTGGTTCCTGTGAAAAACAAACCCTCTGTGAACAATGCTGTGTGTTTGGTTAATGTGTGCGTGCATGTGTGTGAAGGTGTGTGAGGGTGTGTGTTAGTGTGTGTGTGGGCTGACTGTCACACCTGCAAAATGGGCTCTGAGATTACGAGCAATATATTATACCTACAAACCCAAAATGTATGCGCTGTCAGTATAACTATGGGAGCACCAACTGCAATATCCAGATCCAAGGAAAGGGAAACTTACGATTCTTTTTTTTTTTTTTAATTTGTAAATCCCTAAGATATTTTATTTATGGACTCATAAAATCCCCATTTCTTTTTGAAGTGTGTTTACTTTTTCTCACATATTTTGGATAAGAGAGGACGAAAGTGTTTCATTTGCCTTTAGGACCAAATTTGCACAAACCAGAGTTAATGTTTGTTAGTTAGTTTGTTTTTCAAAGAAAGAAGCCATCAGAGTCACCGCAAAGCGTTTATGGTGTTGAAGTATTAGTCTCGTCATGTGCTTTGATGAACCCCTTTACTTTTCACTGCAAAAAGGTGAGCAAACACTCACAGTTGTAGTCCAGATCGTCTTGTGGTGTCTTTGTGAAACTTACTGATGTCGGTGACAGTGAGTAAACGCTGAAGGAGGTTTGTCCTGTCGCTGCCCCGAGCTACATCAGACATCACTGCTGGTCTGTCACATGTTGTCTTTAGTGAATACTTTTGAATGCTACCAAATACAAATCTTCTGAATGTTATCAATCCCCCTCCTTTCTACGATTAAAGGGATGTTTAATCCAAAACCACGACTAGCTTGGGACCACCAGCTCATGCCTTTTGACTTAGGCCTCCAGATTTCACTTAAATCCATGGATCATGTGTTCAATCTTGCTTGCTTGATTGATTGATGCTTTTTCTTTTTTTTTTGGGAAGGGGGGCTAAATGGAGTCCACATCTAACAGACAGTGCAGTTACATTGTAATCCCAGGGTTTAAGACGAAACTTGACGTGTCAGGTTGTAGCTGGAAAAGCAACAAAAAATGTATAACAAGAATGATCGTCCAGTTCGGGGCTCGTCGGTTGCCTGCTTCATGTATCTACGCATACACACACCACTGCGCGCGCACACACACACACACACACACACACACACACACACACACACACACACACACACACACACACATACACATTGACCCTGGTCACTTTTGGGGAAATCACAAAGACCTGCATTCATTTCCTGTCGACTTACCCTAACCTTAACCATTGACCCAAAAATCAGCATTTTCCCAAATGAGGACACAGCTTTGGTCCCCAGTTGGCCAAGCTGTCCCCATTTAACTGGTCTTTAGTCTGGAATTTGTCCCCAAAAGTAGCCAATGACAAAGTCACACATACACACACCCATCTCTGCTCAAGCACAAAAGGGCACACGTAAGATGACACACATGCATGCATGCACGCCAACAAGACTCTGTGGAGACCAATGATGCCCACCCTGTGAATAGAATCAACTTACACTTGCATGATGAGAAACTTTATTGTGCGAGCACGTGTCTCTTTGATGTTACTTGACTTTTTATTTTCCGTTTTTAATTTCCAAAGCTATGTAATGATAACTCATCAATGTTTTGTTTTGCGTGTTTTCCAAAAAGGCTTGTGAATACGTCTTCTGTAACCAATATGAATGTAATGTGAACACAGAACTCGCATGAGAGAATTATTTTCTACTAAGGATGTTTCTAATTTGTTTCTTATCATTATTGATTGTTCTTTAATGAGGATGAAGTGGAACTGGAATGCAGCCTGATTGTGATCTGCTTCCTATTAAAAGGACATTTGTGTCACAATCTAAACTTCTACTTTATTATTGTTACTGTGGTGCCTGACAATCACGTTACTGCAGTTTGATTCTTATTACGGAAGGTGTTTTGATTGTTATATCTAAAAAAATGAGAAGCCTAATTAAAGTGTCTGAGTCTTTAAAGTTAAGAAAAATATTACCTACCTTCAAATTAAAAAGTATGAATCAGACAATTGTTTCAACAGTTGCTGTAATCTCTCAGATGGAGACAACAGGGTGTTGTATTGACACAAACCTCCAGGTGGAACAACCGGCTTCCACTGCTGTGAGCGCTCAGTCAGTTCTCCACGTGACCTCTGACCTCCCTGTGGAGGCGGGAGGGGACAACTGCACATCACCACGGTTTACATGTAGTTCAGTCCAGAGTGGAGAAAAGAGAGTCTAGAGGACAGACCAGTGGGCATTTAGAACATTTTCTCTTTCACGTAAGTGTGAAGATTACAATAATCATCACGTAGTACTGGTTGTTAGTCTGTTCTTATTTTCCAGGTGAAATGCTAGAATTTGATCCTAGTCTAGAGCCAACCTACTGAACTAATTTTTTCCATTACAAATTAATCTTCCAATTATTTTCAATATTACATAAACATTTGGTCTATAAGAAGTCAGAAAATGGTGAAAAATTCTATAACCCGCAGGTATTTAATTCATAATGATGTAAAATAGAGAAAAGCTTCAAATTCTTGCATTTAAGAAGCTTCATAAAGGACTTTAAACAACAAACCACACTAATTTCTATTCAAATGTTGGTTCGTGGACGCTCCCAGTGTTCTAAGGGAGTAACATTCCTCTGTTTTCGGATCTGCAGAGACAAACGTCTGAACTGCAGATTTCACACCCTCCGTTATTCATGGTTTGAGCTGCGGCTCTGATGCAGGTGTCTCTACTGCCACCATGTGGTGGAGATGCAGCTGCTCCAGGCTGCTGGACATTCCTCCTCTGCACTCAGCAGAAATAAAGACCCAAGTCACGTGTTCTTATTTTACAGTAAAAAAATGAAACCAAAAACAAGACTTTATTAAAGAAGCATAAAAAATAAAACTCTTGATACATTTCTCATAACCGTCAAGTCAGCTCAAATTATATGATTATACAATTTTCCCGGGTCACGGTTAAAAGGTCCATAAACTTTCAAATAAAATATATTTCAATTTTAAAATTTCTTCAATAGTTTTCTCATTTTGTTATAAATTGCCTATATGTAGTACACAGGAAATAAGGAAAATAAAAAATGGAAAATAAAAATAAATTTGAAGTAATAAAAAGGATCACATTATTGTCTGGGATATTTAGGTAAGCAAATAAATTGTAAAAAATAAAATGTGTAAAAAGTTTTTTTTTTTTCTTAAAAATTATTAGCTAATGCCAGGTGGCTTGAAGACATGCAGATGGTTAACTTACAAATAATGATACATGTTCTTTAGAAACTACACTTATCTTCAATTAAGTCATTTTGCTTTTGAAAACAAGATCCCAATGATTGTATTCAGGGTATATACACACACACACAGGTCAGGACTGAAACCTAGTTTGCCGACGTTTTACATTTTGGTTCTGCATACAAAGAGAATTAAAGCAAAAATAGGAGAGCGGAGGCTTGAGGGGTGTCTGTCACCCCTTACTGGCGTGGCTCTCCTTGCATCCCCCCCTCTGATCACAAAAAAGGTCAGAGGTCACTGGCTAGCATGCCTCAGGAAACCCTGTTTTCAAACCTTTAGGAAGGAAATGGGGGGAGGGGATAAGTTTGGCTAACAAAAATAAAATAAAAATCAGCAGTCAATCTGAAAAAAAATTGTACCTTTTTAACATTTAAACTACTGTACATTAAACCCTAACATTCTCTCATTGGCCAGAAACATCCCAGTGAAGCACCAGGATTGACATTAGACCCATCTGGCAAAATACAACACGTTTTATGTCTTAAGAGGTCGACTTGGACAGTTTGAAAATGGGCTTTTTCTACAAAGAAGTCACAACTGATCTGTTGGCTCAGACACATTCGCAGCCCTGCATCTGTTCTAGGTGTGGTGCACGAGTAAGAGACAAAATGTGACGCTCGACATCAGAGCCCGACGAGGGGATGGGTTGCGAGAACAGGGTTGTTAGGTCTACGGTGCTCTGCAGGAGTTTTCTCTGAGAACTAAATGGCTCTCCCGCTACCAACTGGGGTTGTTTGTCGTTTCAGTATGAAGTTGCACCAAAGCACCACGGGATAGCCTTCCGAAAGACTTCTAGTTCAGCTCCTATACGTGTGGACACATGAATCAGTGCACTGCTGCGCTCAACCAGGACAGCTGCTTATTGGATTCCTACTGCCCCTGTCACCAAAGTAGCAAACAAAGTCAAGACAGCAAATAAGTTGAACGTTATACTGGCTGGAGCACCAAAGCACAGCAGCAACTGCCCATTTTCACCAATTGTTTACTCAAATAGTTACCCCTTTTTTCCCTTGATATTAAAACCCCACAACCCGTTCGGATCTGCAACTAAATCCAGGGTAGAGGACACACTGTGACTGCAATGCCCTACACTCCACTATCAGGATCTGAATGGGATGACCGTGTAGGGACCATTAAGAAAAAATTATTAATTAATAACAACGAGCAAAACATTCTGCAGCTGCTGGGATTGGAACACAAAGAGCGTCTGGAAGCCCTGGATGACCTAGCTACTAGCTGCCTTAAAGGATAAGTTGATTCTTTCCTACTGTGTGAGCCTGAAAAATGTGATCATGTGTCTGTGCAGTCAGAGGAAGCCCTTGAGAATTAGGTGTGTCGTTTTAATTCCGTAGTCATGGCTTGTCTCATTCCATGAGCTGATTCCATGTCATGTTCAAAAAGGGCCACAAACGGCAACCATGTACCATCACAACGCCCAAATCATCCGTACAGTATCAACACTATAGGAAGCGATTACTGCAGTCTTTTTTAAAAAACACAAACACAATACCAGGATGCAACCGCCTCATAGGGAGTTTCTCAGTAATGCTATGAAACACAGGACAAATAGTGGACGACTAACCGTATAGCGCACTACGTTTGGCCAGGAGTACAGCGCTATACGGGTACGACAGTGTGTCATCTGAGAGAGTGCCATACAGCTTTGCTGTGAGAGTGGGGTGGAAGACCAAAATGTAACAAAAACAGTAAGAGCTGTTTCTTTTTGTTTGTTTTTTTTGTTTTGTTTTTTTTTTTTCCTTTTTAGAGGGGCTGGGGGTTACAGTGCATAAAAAAAAAAAAAAAAGCTTCAATTGAGCCCATTGTTATTGTTTCATGTGGGAGGAGCAAACATCTCTCCTGAACCTTATTTAACAAAACATTCACGTGTGACATCAGAAAAGCCCTATCTTATCCTAGAGTTCAAAATATGTCTGTAAGCCACACACTCGACAGTCAAGAGTCAAAAACTAGTAGAAAACACTAAATGAGTCGATCTAACTGTAACAGACAGGATATGAGAGGAAAATGTCCTGGTGTGGATGGATCAGAGCATCACCTTCCTCTAAGACAGAGTGAAATGAAGGAGAGGGGCAGCAGGACAGAAACCAGACCTTCTCATGGTGAGGACACATAATGATGCCGATGTGAAGAACAGCATGAGTGGGCCTAATTCTCTCTCACGCACTCACTCACACACACACACTCTCACTCACTCACTCACTCACTCACACGCACGCAAGACAGAGAAATGTAAAGGGATTGTCAGGCAGCCCAAACGTACAGACCTCAGACACATTCCTTCAGTATCACTATTAGTATGTTTCTGACTTATTGAACGATAACTAATGTGAATCAATGCTGCAGCCACATTTGAAATGTGGGGCAGACTCATCCAAATTCATCCAACATGTTATTGAGTTTGATCCCAGAATTATGAGACGTCTATTAATAGCATTCATTTGGCATTACTGATGGCTAATTTTTCTTCTGTGGCAACGAGAAACAGGAATTCATCCTTAAGAGGTCCCTCGGGTGTACTGTTCTGCTAGGTGCCTGACTACATGCCGACCTTTAAAAAAAGTTCCAAACTTACAGAAAAATAG
The DNA here is from genome assembly GCF_016859285.1 of Xiphias gladius. NCBI lineage: Eukaryota > Metazoa > Chordata > Actinopteri > Istiophoriformes > Xiphiidae > Xiphias > Xiphias gladius. The sequence continues at coordinate 12,355,432 of NC_053413.1, forward strand.
CAAACCCGCCGCTTCATGTCACATACAACAGCATGAGTGAGAGCAGAGGAGAAAGCAAGGGGTTTGTTGGAACAGTTTGCGTCCTGTCAAGAACAATAAAATAAGGAGTAGAAAAGTGCAGGCCTCAGTGACAGCTTCATTGAAAAATATCTGTTGTTAAGTACAAAAGTGTCCAAAGGAAAGGCTGTGAGAGAGAAAAGCAGGCAGAGATCTGAAGAAGCCAGAATGAAGAAATGTCGAGACAGACCAGCGGCCAGCGGTGCAGGCTGTTCCGGGTCAAAATGAAGGCCTGAAGAGAGATAAGACACTAGTTTCCTTCCAAAAGTTCACCACCGAGAGACTGTCTGAGCCCCAACTGTCTGCAGACCAGTTTCAATTAACTTCACTCTGAAAATAAGTCATTGTCATTATTATTATTATTATTATTATTATTAATCTTGACAGTTATCAGCAATATATCAACATCCGTATAGTATCATCATCTCTATTAATGTATTTATTATGGTCCATCGTGTGTGTGTGAAGGTTATTAGTGTGAACCCTTCCATCGCCTCTGCCACAGCTGGTGCCCCACTCCAGTCCTCTTAACCCCCCCCTCCCCATTTTACCCCCACCCCCCTGCCTCGGGCATTAGGAGAAGATACGGATGCACTGTGTGGTGGGGGTGTGGCAGACGGGGCACTCTGCTTCAGCTGACTGGCAGATTTGCCCGGCGCACTCCATGCAGAACAGGTTGTGACCACAAGGCACCAGGGCTGCTGTCACCTCGCTCTCAAAACACACAAAGCAGTCCCTGTTGACCCCAGGGCCAACGCCAACCAGACCTGTGACCCCGGGGCCGGAGCCACCTTTCAGCCGGCTCAGCATCCCAGAGCTGATGCCCACGCCACTGCTGCCTCCCTCGGAGTCAGTGGGAGAGCCGCCTGGCAGGGAGGAGGCCGAGCAGGAGGAGTAACCGGTCGACGAGCCGCCGGAGCTGGAGCTGGACGCTCCAGAGAAGGAGCTGCCTCCTGCGCTGCCGGACTGTAGCCAGGAGAGAGTGCTGAGGGGGTCGCTCTGTGCACGACGGGCCAGTGGGTGATCCAGAGGGCCCACGCCTGTGTCCTGAGGCAGAGTTGGAGACAATCGTGGAGTGATGGCACCACCGCTGAGGCCGCTGCTGTTGCGACGTAGAGGTTGCTGCTGGGAGGAGCCAGCTGTCTTATTGCCTGTTCCACCGTTGACGAAGGGTGCCCAGATGTTGGAAGCACTGAACTCAAAGCCCAGTTCATCTGAAGAGGGTAGCCCTGGGGTGGAGTCGCCCCCGAAAGTGAATCCTCCTCCCGTGCTGCTGGAGCCTGTGCTAAAAGGGCTAGTGGGACTGCCTCCCTCGTTGGCTTTGCGAGTGGTGCTGAAGCTGTCCGAGCTCATCCCGCCATTGTGCGTGTGATAAGCGACTGAGGAGGACATCTTACGGCTGGAGGAGTGGTGCATGGACATGGGAAGAGGAGGAGGAGGGGGGGAAGGGGGAGGAGGAGGGGGGGCAGAATGGTGGCTGGTAGCCCTGGACCAGAGAGACGCCCCCAGCCCTCCGCTCAGAGAGCCCAGGCCTTCCAGGCTGACATCAGTGCCGTTGGTGTGGAAGTCATTGTCTCCCTGCAGGTCTACAAAGGTTCCAGTTCGCAGGGTGATGTGGGTCTCGATCTCCTCTCTTGCTCGGTCCACGTTTTCCGGCATCCCGGTCACCTCGAAAACTGGGTCTTTCTCTCGACTGGGTGTCACAATGTAGGTGTGGGTCTGTTGCTGGATGCGCTTGATAGTTGCTCCCTTTGGTCCAACAACTAAACCAACTACTCTGTAGGGCACCCTCACCTGGATCAAGGATATATAAATACGTTAATGTCTGAAAAACTATGAAACTTTACTTTCTAGACTTTCTTAAGACAACTAACATCCAAGAATTTCCTTTGTCACCTGGCAACTGTAAAACAACAACTCAGCATGATGACTAAGCCACAGGGGTTTCTGTACCTGTATGGTGGTCTGTCCGGGTAAGTGTGGTGGCCCAGGAAGAGAGCCTCCCCCTCCAGGTCCCCCGGCTTTGCAGCGAGATGCCCGGATCATGGAGAAATGCTCGGCCGCAGAGACGATTTCACGTTTGGCCATCTCAACATCCTCCCTGCGTCCGGTCACGATGAAAACAGGATCCTCGCCCCTAACTGGAGTCTTTATATAGGTGTTTGTTTTGGCACGCAAGGCCTTGATCTTACAACCTGGGACATGCAGAGAGAAGCAGCACACAGGCATTAGTTTTTATAAAATAAACTTAAAAACACTTTTCATACACTTACACACATATAAATACACACATTTATTTGTTTAACATAACTTCACGTGTGATTGTGTTATATACACAAACAAGTAATCTGATAGAATTGTTTCATTTAAACACTATGTTACCCATTTATTAAAACCTTGTTAAAGCTAACGCAGTCTGATACAACAGCCCTGCAATAAATCATTTTAATCGAGGTTATAATGTTCCATTTTTTGTTGAGACTGAGATGTGCTGATCCAACTTTTGGAGGTGGTTTTGGATGCTTTAGTTTGTGGTGCTATTGTTTATAATATTTTGTCTGCTCTAATTGATATAAATTGTGCGGACAATATATTAAAAACACCTCTTGGCATAAAAGCAACAGATTTCAACACCACAAGCTATAGCCTTTAAAATGAGAATAAAGTTGAATCAACACCTCTCTAAAACAGCTGAAATGAAAACTGAACACTGTAAGGGATTATTGAAGGACTACTGCATTAGCCTGATTGATTTGAACTAAGTTTGCATATAAACAAGTAGTTAGAAGAAAACAGTTGCAATACATCTCTGAACATGTGGACAAATAGTGAATCAGCATGCTCGGCTCCATTGTGTATAATCGGGTGCTGAAATCTTCAAAAAACAAAATACCGGCAGGACAGAACTCCAGCCAATATACTGTCATGTTTGATATGGCGACTGACCATTTTCACGTATATGTATTCACATCCGAAAAGCCTATCCGTGGAAGCAAAATGCAGCAGGTATGTAGGATATTCATGAGGCGCCTGTCTGCCCAAATATACTGTCAATGGCTGCTGCGCTGCTTGTGTCAACTCATGTTGCTCCAGCAGCGCCCACTGTGTGCTCTGTTTCTTTAAATATGGACGCTTGGTTCCCTGCGACCAATAGGGCGCACAGAGTGTGATGTCATTCTGGGAAGCAGAAAGCATGGCTTTTTCAAACAAAGAGAACAATGCCGTAACGCCGCCGCGGCTGCGACGGGCAAACCAAACCCGCAACACGAGTCTGGCCAAAGCGCAGGGCACGCCGTGTGCTGGTAAAAACAAAACTGGAAAAATTACATGTGCAAAAACGCTGCGGCTCGGACGCGAGCAGCGGCATCGGCAGACAGAGCTGGGTGCAGGGCGTAACACCGCCCAGTCCCGTGTTCGTGCGCCTGCTGCCCCGTTTCAGCCTAAAATCTGCTCAGCAAAACAACGATAATCCGCCACGAACATGTGTGTGAGTTGAGAATGCGAGTTCGGTGTTCGAATCTGCCACTCAACATCTGTGATATATAAAATGAGTACATTTCCTTTGTTTGGTGCAGGCTGCTAGACATGTCCAGACTCCCGACAATCTGCCGCTTTGTCTGACCCTCTCCTACCCCTCCCCCTCCCTCCTACTCATCATCCCCACTCTCTCACACACTATGTCAAGGCATTGTCCAAATACCTCTAAAAACGGCATGCAAATACAGTGGGTAGGTTATTTTAATGGGGTGCCCGCATTATGTCGGCATTAAAGACCCCAAACAGTTAGTGCCGTCCGACCAGAGCACCGAGCGCCGGCTGTAAAAAGTTCAGAGACCCTCCTCCTCACCGAGGAGCCACCCAAACAAAGAACCACCAGGCTGCATGCTGCCTGAACAAGCTGCCCATAAACATAAACAACATATATTTCCTTACTCGGAACATCATCACGCGCACACTCATGCTATTACCTTGTCTTCCCACTATTTCGGCCACATGTTCAGAGCTGGGGACAGGCACACATTCAGTCATGTTGACACTTCTTTTCCTGCTACAGAGGACGGAGCTTTGTTCCCCGTGGAGCATGGAGTGCGAGCCGGTCATGTGGTACCCGCCCGAGCCGTAGTACTCTGGGGATGGAGAGCAGGACGTCGGCGAGTCCCGTGACCCGCCGGGATGCTCCAGCATCTGCAGGTCCACGTAGCCGCCTCCACCCACACCGTTGCAGCTCTCAGTACCAGGACCCTGGGTCCCATCCAGCGTGTCGACCAGCCCGCCGCCTCCGCTACCACCGCCGCCCCCACAGTCCACTTTCTCCAGGGCCATGAGTGACAGCTGGTCCAGGGCGAAGCGGAGTGCCTCTTGGTGGTCCTCTTCCCTGGACTCTTGGTCCGTCTCTCGGGGCAGACCGACCCCGTTGTGCTGGCTGCTGATCACCACGTCGTGGTCCATAATCTCGGGGTGGAATAAAGGGCTAGGCATAGTCTCTCCGTGGATCTCACATCAGATCACGGATGCCTGTTTGTTGGGAGTGAGCTCACCCTCTTCCTCTTCTGAAATATAAATGGAAAAACAACAAAAAGTCAAGTGTTTGTTTATCACTAAACACACTAAACGAGGCTGGAGGTGAGAACCGCGGAGCCACAGATCATTCCTACACACCAGCAGACAGTAACAGTGTTGATTTGGGCGCCTTGCTTTGTCTGTTGTTGCTTCTTGTCTGACAACTAAAACCATCCAGGCTGGTTGTTTTGTCAGGATAAAGCATGCCCGCTTTAACACAGGCGAACTAACTATATCCCCGCACAGATAAGAAGAACCTTTGTGACGCCAACTTCAGTCACTCCTGTGTGTTCTGCTCGAATTGTAAAAAAAATGTAGGTAAAAGAAGGATATAAGCTGTTGTTAGCTTCAACAGCCAAGCTAACAGGCTAGCTCCACATAGTCGGCACTCAGTCACGTTGTCGACCCCTTTGTTTGGGAGCACCACAGCTAGCTGTTAGCTCTGTTCTGTCAGCCGAACTTGGGCTCTTTCTCAAAGGCAGCCGTGTTGATTTTTAAAATTAAACAAGTGCTAAAACCAAATGAACTTACTTTATCTTGCCTTTATCGACGAGGTCCTGTCTGCGGCTGTCGCTCAGCTCTTGAGGGAAAGATGAGTAGCAGCCAGGAGGAGAAGGAGAAGAAGGAGAAGGAGGAGGAGGAGGAGGAGGAGGAGGAGGAGACCAGCGCTGTGCTGTGCAGCGCTAGGAGCTAGCCGGTTAGCTAACTAGCAGGCTAAGTGGGGGGGCGTAGGAGAAAAACGTTTAAAAACGCAAAGAGAGCTCTGTTGTCGTTTCTCCGTCTGGAGAGTCAAAACCGTACTCCCGGGAGTGTCACTGGTTCCTCATTCTGCGTACCATCAGGGAGACCGCAGCTGAAATCCAAGGTTAGCAGTTACCTTTTAGTTAAAAAAAAACACAGTGGTTCTCGGCTCCGCGCTGCTGCCTGACCCCGGTCGGTCCGCCGCCTTTGTCTCGCCAGGCGCACGCCGCTCCGTCTCCCGCACACGGCACTGACGTCACCCGCGACACAACAATGGGTTCAAAGGCCACATGCAGCAAGGGGAGAGCATCAACGCAAAGCCACTGTCACTGCCATTGTGTCTGCCAGTCTGCAGGGCACTATTTTATTTTCCTCCTATACTTCATGTTTTTGCAACCTGACTGCTGATAAAATGTGGTCACGGCTGGGTGTGTTCATCATGGCTACCAATGAGGTGTTTTGGGGGGTCCAGCTACAGCACTGAATGATGCTCATGCAGTGTGCGTGTGTGTACGTGCGTGCATATTTTTGTTGTTCTCTAGGTTATTAAAAATTTACAATAAAAGGAATCACAGAAGGGCAATGGGTTCATTTCAAAGCATGTAAACAGTAACAATATTCAAAGCACTACCTCCTCCAATACCATAAGTTGAAATATATCAACTAAACACTCACACTTAAATAGTACACTGAAAGTCTTCTTGGTCGCTGTAATTATCCCTCCTGTCCATGCTGCCTGTTAAATGATCCCTTTGGTTCTTTTAGGTACCTAATTCCCTCTTTGTGTTTCCTCGCAGAGCTGTGGTGGAGCGATAGTGACACAAAGAGGGAATTTAGGACCAAAAGATACATTCTTGGTTTAACGAACTGCTGAAGCCTCATTTTAGCTGTGGCTGATGGATTTCGTTTTGCTTTGAGAAGGGATCTCTTCACAGGCAGAAGTGCATATGGGCATGTGGGTACTGTATTAACATAGACCTGAAACTATGACGCTATCCTTTAAAGAATAAAGGACCACTGCCTTAATCCTAAAACTTGTCCATCTACCTCAGCCTCCTAAGTGTATTAATGGTAATGACCAAGGAAAAAAATACATAAATAAATGACACACTCTACACTAATAACAAAAGAGCTGCATTTATTTGACAGTGACTCAGTGATAGAGACAAATAATTAATCTTGTAATGAGGTACAGTACATCAGGTTATGAGGTACATCAGTGTTGTATTTGTTTTTGTATTTTCTGAGGGTACACACCTTTTCTTTTACTGTCTACTACAGACAATTCTTCTGTCAATACAAATAACATGGCTTAAACTTAAAAACCATGTAAACTCCAGTTATTGTGAGAAGTAACACCGTTTCGATTAAAGGTTTTACAGTTCAAACAAGCTAAATGTGATAATTCACAGCCACAAGAGTGCTGTCTGCATGTAAACATACTGCAACCTACACGACACGACCTACACTGCCAGAGTTCAAATATAAGAGCAACATTTTCTTGTTGAACAGTTAAAACGAAACACACTTAAAGGTTCTCAACTTGAACTGATAACATTATATCACACACATACACACTTTTCATCCGCATACATCAGGTTTGTGTTTTTAACTTTGAGCTTGAATAGCTGTTAACTGAGTGTAACACTGCATTGTATAGAGCACTGTACATAATTGTCATACATTAGTAGAGGTAAATGGACTAAAAATTGAAACTCAAAGCACCCTTTCAGGATGATATGGTCACATGTTAAAAAAAATAATAATAAAATAAAATTCTTTGTTTAGGTTAACAAAATCTGCAGAATGTCTGCATTTAGGGTCTATTTCAGTTAAAAGTGTATCAAAAAAATATTCATGGAGCCAATTTTTTCAAAAACGAAATGAGTTTACCAGCAAACGTCAAGTCAAACAAGCCTGTGGGAGAGATGAGACAGAGACATGTTACATGTTTAGGAGTGTACTTAAGGGCATAACAGTGTAAAATAATCTAAGACTGTGAATGGATGGATCACTAACAATGATGGCAGCATTGCGCTAATCACAACCATGTACCTTGGCTATAATTCCTCCTGATCCACCCGCTCCACCTTCTCTTCTACTTTGCTGACTGCTGCGTCTGCAGCGGTGTCCTCTATATGAGCCAACATGTCAGCCATAAGGGCTTCCTCAAGCCGCCTCCTCACATTCTGCACCAGGTCCTCCTGCTTCCTGGAGGACATAGACAAGGAAAAAAATAAAAGCTAGCGCTAATTAAAACAAACCTATCATTGCAAAGACTTGATAATGATGAAAAAGATTTTGTCAACAGTCTCGCAAGTAATGTAATGTGTGCACACCAATTTAATGTGTTCAGTCATTGTGCACAATCTTTACTTAGTTGTTCTAAATAATATCATCTGAGGGCCACCAAACCACAAAGCAGTGCAATTTAAGCCTGAGCAGTTTTGGCATGAGTGACTGCAGGGTCAGTTCCCCTAATCCTGGCAGTGTCTCGGAACTCGTCACCCACTGAATTTGACATGAACGCAGAAACATCAGTTAAGTAGGGTGTGTAATGTGTCAGAATCTGTCACAGCCCCCATTTAGTCAGACTATGTACAACATGATGGAGGCTTATTTAGCTGTAAGATAATTCAGTTATGAGCAACCCATTTTGACTGTCCTATCCAAGGACTCTTGATCTCCCCATTGCAATAGTGACTCCAGTTCACCAGTGGATTAAAAAAGTCCTTTAAATGGATAATAAATGCAAGTGTCAACGCATTTAAATAAAATAAAAAAAACTAAACACAATGTATTGTGTATGTGTATTTGTGTATTTTACAGTACATCATATAGTAGGCCTTTTGGTGGAACATCAAAATAATAGGAGAGGCTATTGATAATTTTAAAAGCATCAATTTTAAAATCAATACACGTAAAAAGAAAAGAGGGAAAAGCCTTCAAAAAAGACAGTGACAGGGGGTAGAAGCAGAGACAACAAAACAGTACCAGCTTGGTAGCTATTTAAGTTGACCCCTGATAAAAACATTTACTTAAAAGAAAGCCACCAGCCTAGTGTCAATTCCCAAATACATTCTTGATACTGATCAACTACAATGCAGAAACTACAGCTGTGTTGCATGTGTCAAGATCTTACCTGATGTCATCATCAGTGACTACGAAGGCTTTGCAAAGAGGCTGCGCTGTGTTGAGCCAGACTCCAGGATTTTTCTCCACTGCAGCGGTGAGCTGTCCAGTGACAGGTGTATGGCTGGTGTGCAGCGCACTTGCGATGGAAGAAAGCAAGGTTTTCTCTGAACAAGCAGGCCCAACACCTACAGTGAGGTAAAAAGCAGAGACACAGGTCAAACCTGTTGAAAATTCGTACCTCGAATTATATACGGCAGTCATGTTTTTAGGTTACTCTCACCCTGTAAACCTTTAGGGAGATCCATAGTTTTCACCAGTTCCTCTGCAATATCAAATGCATTTAAGCCGCTCAACTTCTTCTCCCAGAACAGCTGAAGATTGAAGCAAACCAAAAAACAAAGAAGTTTTGAGCAAAATTTTCCCCAAACCGAAAATATGCATCATTGTGTAATTTATAAGATTATCTGTACTAGGGTAAATAAATCCACCAGTATTCTCTTTGAAAAATTGGAAAAGCCAAAACCGAGTCACGACAAATCACCAGGCTTTCAACTCTGTGCAAATTACTCAAATAATTTGCAGGTACAAAAATTTCCTTTGACTCACTTGCATTTTTATAGGATTAATAGCAACAATTTTACTGTTTACTAACAAAGCTAAAAAAAAATTTTTTAAAGCATACTAAACAGAAGAACTGAAATGTGCATGTTTTCTGCCTTCTGGCTTACTTGTTTGGGTTGGTCCACGGCCTTCTGCGGGTCGGCCTTCACCTTGTTGTTGGGGTGATTTGTTACCTTGGTCACTGGTTGTTTGAAGATGGATGCTGTCTGTCGAACTGGTAGTGTTGTGTTTAAATCAGGTTTTGCCTTTAAGAGAAACATGACTGACTGAAAATTCTGATAACTAGCTTTTATCAATTTTCTACAATAATAAAAGAAAACTTTTTAAAGTTTGATATTTAGAGCGATGTCAATTTTACAAGGCACTTCTACCTAGTACACTATTCAAGTCTCAAAATTCTACCTATATAATTCTGTATATGCATATATATGTGTAAGAAATCTAAATTTACTACTCACTAGAGTAATCTATTAAATGTTTATCATGTAAGTCATAGTGATTGAGTGAACAAGAGTGATTTCAGTAAGAACAGCTGTTTACACAACTGTTGCCATGGTGACTTATAATTTTACGGCTTTTTGGCAAACTGGCAGAGAAAGCCACTGTTTTTAAAAAAAAAAAAAAAAAAAAAAAAAAAAAAATCATCTCATGACAGCTTAACTACTGTTTTCCAGCAAGCACATGAGAGACTTTGAAAGTGGAAGAAAGTTGTATGGTCTAATGAATTATAAGCTTTTTTCCTGCACTAATTATACTAAATGCTTTCTCTTGAGTTCAAAACAAAACTGTGGATTCATTAATCCTGGATTTGTGGCTGGTCCTCATGCAACTTGACAGGGCTTGAGCAGGTTTACAGAGAAGACTGGGAAAAAAATGCATTGTCTAGCTGTATAAAGCTGATACAGATCAATGCACAAAGACTCAAGGCTGACATTACTGCCAAAGGTGCCTCCACTGTTCACTCTGGTTCACTTTAACATTAAAGGCTCTTACTCTGATGGTCACTGTCAGAAAGCATAATTAAAACCACTGTGATTCATTATGTACAACACTAGCATGAAAAAGTCTGGGGGAGATAAATAGGTTTTACGGACTTTGTATATACTAATTTTATAGTGTCGAGAAATCACTGGAAGAGCACCCTGTTAATTCTGTTTAAGGGTATATTTTCTCTTCAAGTTACACTGCAGTCATTTATGCCTCACCCTGATTTGATGGTTGATGTAAAGATGCTTGTGCCTGCTGCGCTGCACCTTGGTCAGGCCAGCCCAGGAGTGGCTGGCATTCACATCGGTGTGAAGGTTGCTGCCCAGACCACGGACTATCTGGGGCTTGTTGAGAATGCACTTGACAGGTAGACTAGAAAGAAAACCAGAAAAATCCCCATCACACAATCATGGATCTTTTCAATGAGTGAAGGATTAAAAGCAATTATGGCCCTGGACACCCACACACAGCTTCTCAGTTCATTGCGAATAACTGGGCCTCTTCAGAGGCTGAAGTTGGCCTTACTCTCCTGAAGTCACCTAACTGTATTCAACTGTAACAAAAGGATCAGAGGGTGTGGTTTGTCCCCCCCCTAACAGGTGCAATGACAAGGAGTCAGGAGATGTCAATAAAACACGTTTGTACAGACCCACACAGTCTTTAAGGAGTTGTAATCAGCCAAAGTAAGGGGAAATACCTGTGTGGATGTTTTATAGGCCTGTAAGAGGAGCTTTAAGGTGGATTTATTAACTGCTATAGTTTGATAACTGTGAACGAAAACAGACTGGCTGCTTCCTCAAGTGCACCAGTGTACTCAAGAGTTCAACTGTTTGAAGGGACTTGCAAGCACAAAAATCAGCAGTGAGCTACACATGAGGCAAGCATATTCGTCGTCTCCAAGTTTTAACAAAGTCACTGTGCCGTAGCCGAGATTTTTTACAGGGTATTTCATATAACCGGCATGAGTGTGTGTCGGGGCCCATCGTACCGCAAGTCAAGCGTGTGTAAACAATGAAACTTAGCTAGCTAATCAAGCTAGCAGCGTAGTTAACGTTAACGTCAACGTACCAGCATAACAATTACTGTTGTTCAAAGTTTCTTAACGTAATAAACACCAAACTCTCTAAAGCCCGCGTTTAGCTAAAGTACACAGGGGGTAAATAAATAACCTAGACCTGTACATTTGCTGCTGAGTGTTTCGCAACTAAAAAACGCATGTCTGTATGTATGCATGCGTGCGTACATTTCCTGCAGAGAAACTTTTATTTTAACACCTCCTTCGACTACACATTTAAAAACTCCCACCTTTTTCTTTCCATAGTCCCGCTTGTCTTGATTTGCTTGCCCGTGATACTGGCTTATGAGAGATGGTAAGCCAGCTCGCTGCTTCTTATTTCAGGCATGAATTTACACCGAGTCCGGTTTGTCATCGATCCCCGCTGCCTGTCTCCAGTCGGGACCTTTGCAACTGAAGATCACTCCGCCAACCTCGTAACATAATGAGCACTGTAATACATCCGCCACACTCCTGTAAACTAGTCCGAAGAATGACAGCGACCTAGTAGTACCTTACTTGTGTATTTCAAGTTTGTGCAACTTTGTACGTCTCCTTCACTACGCTGTACTTTTTAGTTAAATATTTTATTATTAATACATTAAAAAAATGTATTAATATTGTGCACTTTACTCCACTAAATCTTTTTACAGAGCTGTTACATGCTAAATACATGATAAACTCAGATATTACTCTGTACTTAGAGCATACTACTACATAACAGTTAATAGTGGTATTATTAGTCTGACATAAAACCACCAGGACCTGCTACAACATTAAAATTAATTGTTAACTTTTCTGCTAATACTTTTAGTAGACTGGATATTGAGTCAATTTACATGGTTAAACTTTGAATAAAGGATCTGGGTACTTCTTGCACTACTGCAATTGATGGGCATGAGATTTGTGCTAATACTGCAACTCCACGACAATCTTTTGGCTACACTTGGAAAGGTATGATGAGACATGAACAACAGAAACACCTGTTATGCAGATACATGATACAGGAAAAGCAGCCCTAGTGCCCGAAATCAAAACTCAAGGCTGGAAAATGCCATCACTCCCAAATTAATTGACTGGACTGGTCGTGTAGCACAGCGTTAGCTCTTGCTTTTAATTATTGTTTACATCAGTATTTGATGTAAAGACATGGCTTATATTTTGAAACATAAAATACTGGATTTTTAATCACTTGGTCAAACATTCTGTCTCTAAATATACCTTTAAAATTATGAAATGTGATTGACTAGGCCCATAAGTGACAGATTAACACATTGGATGGACAGAGTACAAGTCCAAATAAACTGTTGCCAAACTCTACTTGTGAGTCTGCATTCAGGGACACTTAAAAATAATTTGAAATGTTACTTAAGGCAGAAAAACACTGAGCACCAAAGTCACTAACCCATTGAAAGTGTAATAATTAAACACAAGCACAATATAGGATAATTCTCACATACTTTACTTCTCAACAGAACAATTACAGCATGACATGAAGGACAGATTTTTATTTTGTGAATCATGTTCTATCCACGGCACAGTGAGGACTGATGAGTAAAATAAATACCTCATCCCAGGCTAAGAAGGAAAAGAAAACAAAAGTCCATTTATCCTTCTCTGTTTTCATTTTCCTTCCATTCGCGTTTTCACTGGCGGAGGAAAGTTGAAATGCCAAACCCTGGTGCATTTCAGACGGATGTTGGTGGTGAACAGTTCAATATTCGCTGAGCTGCAGGGTGAAGGTGACAGGCTTCCTGGCCTGGCATGCAGGTGGACAACATTGCAAGGTCACAGCTGGAGCAGCTCTTGATCATTACTTAAGTCTTTGTGTAAAGAAACGGCACCGACCTGGCAGCAGAAAACAAAGAGTCATTATGTTGTACAGTAGAAATGCGGCCTTGCTGTAGCAGGCAAATCAAATATCAAGGCTGGTAGGAAAGTTTGAGTTTGAGTGACATGGCTTGGAGTGTGAGCATTTAACTTGTAAGCACATATTTGTGTACTTGTTCATAAAATGGCCACCATATTTTATTCTGGAAGCACAATCCAAATCTCAACATCAAACAATGTTTATGACCTTATTCAAAGATTTGTGGGTGAACCAAAGGTCCAAATGCTATATACTTCCAGCGGCTTTTCAGGCATTTCTTTGTTATTAGAAGCTGCTACATGCAGTCTAGCCTTAAAATAGATCACTGTCCTGGATTCTGGTCTCCTGACACCTGTAAACGGCCCGTCTTATTGTCTCTGAATTTCACCCCTATTATCATTTCCACAGTCCTGAGTTTTCTAGCCCCTGCTGATGAGAACTACCCCACAAGTATCTTGCCACCACCACTATGGTTCCTGTTTCACATTACAGAATCTTTTCCTTCGTCACTATTTCACAGTGACGGTGCATAATGAACTCCTGGAAATATTCACTGCAGGTATGTATGCTGAGTGTGTAGACACAACCAGGTTAAGACCCAACCTGAATAAAGGCCAAAGCACTCACTTGACAGATGTCTTCTTTTTTTCCCCCCAGACGTCTCACATTCCCTGATCATAATTTCCAACTTCAAATTGTTACAGCAAACACACTCAAAGATGTGTTAGCAACAAAATCAAATCATGTCATGACTTTGTTTTACTCTCGGCTTGTTAAACTGGCAAAGTATGTAAACAAGGAAGTGCGTCTCTGAGCATGAAGTCACGACTTTCCCAACACAAAACTGCAGTCTCTGAGTTGTTTTAGAATAAACTACACTGGCTATCTTCATTGAAATAAAAAAATAAATGAAAATGCAACAATAAGGCTGTGATGTGTGTTTAAGAGTTTTTGGAAATTAAGGCAGTTCTATCAGATGGAGGCACAACGTAATTTTAGGCTATAACTACTCTGACATTACTTGTTAACAGAATTAATGCTTAAACACGGGCAAATCTCCACCAAGTACTGCCTGTGGTGTCCGGATGTAGGTCTGCCCCTTTTCCATTATTTTGACAGACTGCGTGATAGTGCTGCTCTTGTGTGTCATTTTACATCTGCTCTCTTAGCAGTGCTGCCACTGTAGTACGCAGGAAAAAAAAAAAAATCTTCTGTGCCCAACAAACATGTAATATGTGAAAAGAGTCCACGTGGAATTTTTCCGCTTGTGTGAATCAAGTGTGAATAGTAGTAGCACTGCCTTATATAGTTACACAGTTGACCTTCATGCTGCAGGCAGACTGGTGTTTGCCTTTTTAAAATCCTGAACATCTGCCACAGGTGGAAAATAATGCATGATCTAATCAGTTTGGAGAAAAAAAAAAAAAAAAAAGCATGTTCTGTATTAACATCTAACTATTTTTCATACACTTCAAAATGGGTTTGCTTTGTAATTATCCGATTTTTTTTTGTGTAGGTTAATAGAAACAGAAAGCTAGAGAGTATTTTAATTAAGACAATAATACAACATGTAGAAAATGTGACTGCAATTTCAGCAGTCAATCAAAAGACACATTTAGATGCATAGGTTGGAGATGAGCAGGCCCATACTACTTGCAATGTCAGGTTCTTGTTTCTGGCCTTTAAAAGATACAGTGGGTGCAGGAAAAACGATTCTGACTGTGATTGCTGTACTAAAAAACAAACACACACACAAACAAAACAAAAAAATGTAATAATGCCTCAAGTACCCCTATTCATCACTTGCGGTCCCACCTCTTCGTTCTTTACTAAATGTCTGCAGTTATCTCTTACCTGAGCGCCACTACTCGTCCTTCTTGAATTTGCCATTGATGTAAGGGACATAATCCAAAATCAATCGCCAGTCTGTGAAGTGGACCAGAGCTACACCTCCAGCTGTGCCCCACACTGCCAGAGTCGGGATCCTATGGAGTAGAGAACATTGTAAAGATTTGCCATTTTTCTTTTATTTAAAGTGAAAATACAATGAAATCAATGACAGTGATCAGAGAGAAACAGCAAAAACGACACAAATTTTTTATATTTTAGTATTTTAGGAGACAAAAACACAAATACTAATACTACTACAGGCCAAGTTAAAGAGGCAGGTTTTTATTTAGTGGAATAAAGTCTCAGTTGTATTGTCAGCCGGAAAATTATTCTTTGTACAATAAATATTAAACACCCGAGCAACAAACATGAAGTGCATTTTGACTAGCACAAGACAGGAGTGCAGAAACAATTTGAGTAATGCATTTCATAAAACAACTCTAATCTTAATAGTCGATTGTTTTTATTCTTTATTGTGTAATAAAAATGATAGATTTGGTGATTAAAGCATCACAAATAAAGTGTGAAGACTTGCTTTTTCTCTTCCATTCCACATCAGTTGGTTTGTCAGACTAAGAAAAAAACATTATATTGACATAAGACCTGACTCTTGCAGACTAAATGATAGATGGACTAATTATTTCATGACTAATCCATGATGAAAATAGCAGCTCCAGCCCTTCAAGTCAGACCAGTCAGCTAGTCGGTTCAATTAGACATGTACTCCCTCTTTGTAATTAATGTATGAAATTCACACTTTTGCTACGTGATCAGGTTTAAGTCTTCAAAATTGTCATTTAAACATTTTTTTTTGCCTGGGTTTAGCTGTCAGGAAGCTAAAGTCAGCTTGTCCCCGCAGCGATGACCTCGTCTAGGCTAACAGCTAATGTTAGCCAAGGACACATGGAGATTCTATCAGCCCAAAGTATTCTTTACGCTTTTACGACTAATACGATCTTTAAAAAAAAACATCTTACCATGATTTGGCAATGGAGGTATACTTCTGACCGATCACTTTACTGATCATTTTGGGTAAAATATGTCCTCCTAACACCGGACACCCCGCTTTAAAGGCTTAAAAGAACTTCCGAGTTTCGCTTACCGACTACACGTACTGCGCATGTGCGCAGAGTACCTCCGGTTATTCGAAAAATAAAAGTCCAGTGCCAAAAACATGTTAATACACCTTACTGACTCAGTTTAAATGGCGTGTACATGATGCATATTCCTAAAAAAAATTGTGTTTACTTACAATTAATATTTACTAATTTACACACAGCAAACCTGGAGCCAGGTAGTACTCCAGCACAGGAGTACTACTCATTGGCTCCTGGGCCTTTGCACAAAATATAATAAACCTGCAATGTGTATTCAACTGACCAGTGTACTTTACACCGGAAAGTGACAGTGCAGCTCAGTTCTGCCCCCTATCGGACAAATCTACCTATGTTAAACTATGGCTGCCAGTCCAGGAAATCCTCTCTACTTGCTTGTTCTTTTTAAGTTGGGTAAACTCACTTCCACAAAGAACATATTAAGTAGATCAATTGGATCCTGGTTCACTTACCTTGTATTGCAGAAAGGAAAATGCAATTCAGTGCTTTATGGAAAAAGTCATTGGAAAACAATGGGCTTTGTTATTAAAAATGGCACATTTATTGCTACATTACTGTTATAGACGCAACAGTTCTTGGTATCTACTTTATATATAAAAAATAGGAAACTGGAGGCACTTTGAGGACATAGCCTACATAGATGTTGTCCCCAAACATGAGTGAGGACAGAGATCTGTAGCAGGTCACCTGGTGAGGAGGACAGAAAGGGTTTGTTAACAAAGAATGTCAGGTGTATGTTTTGATACTTGATACTGTAGAGACATACACATCTTTCATGTAAAGAAATAAAAGCACAAGCATTCAGTAGCGATTTTCCATATCACGGCACCACCACGTTTTCATGCAGAAAGGCTAGAGTAACTGACAGAAAATAATGTTTGGGGCTAGTCCATGGGTGGAGATTTGTGAAGAAATTACAGGTAGAGGTAAACCAAATACTGTTACATTTCAGTATCAGCTTGCAGTGATAAAGCTGATAAGGACATATCATATAGCTGTACATACATAAACGCACACGCCAGTCAAGGACAAAATCATATTCAACAGAATCAGTATGTGAAAGAGGAGAAACTTTAAGTAGTTTTACAGTGTCAAAGTTGTAGACCAGGTCATTAGTCAACTTACATTTAATGCAACACAGACACTGGAGCAGACAGCGCCAATGGGTGTAATTCTTCATTTAGATGTTTTGAGACACTGTCAGATGGTACTGAAGTATATATGTTTTTATACATCTGTATTATAAAAAAGGTATGACCTATAAATCCTTAAATGCAACATCATCCACCATGTAGCAGAGAATAATTCAGGCACTGGTGAGTAACCGTTATCAAAAATCCTAAAGTCAGGAAAATGACTAAGGCCACCCTTTTTGATTCATTTTATGCTTCATATCATAATGAAACATTGAATTATGTTGCAGACCGCCCCTTCTGCCCCTTCCTCAGACTAAGCAACAAGCTCATCACAGAGCTGGACATCAGGTAGAGGAGAGGGAGGTGTGCTGAAGAAAAAATATTGTGTTTCATGCAAAGAAAAACTGTCGCAGACACCAGAACAATCTAATTACAACTGGCCTGACAGGTTTGTGTTCAAACAGGCATTTAAAAAAAAAAGAAAAAAAAAAGAGCAATATCACAACATGTGATGTTACAGCCAGATCATTTTGTCATTTCTAACATTTCTAAGCACCTGGCACAAAAGAAAACACCTCACTTTGTTCCTGGAATCTAAATTGAGAGTTGTCTTACATTTAATCAATGTAAACAAAAAAGAAAGAGCAATCCAAATGATAAAAACAAAAACTCATACAACTATCTTACAAAGTAAAAAATAAACTAATAAAAAAAAAAAAAAACATTAAACCAATTCTACGAAAGGAAGATCCTTACAACAGGCTTTGCAATTGTTCAAAAGGGGGAAAAATAAACAAAAACCCAATTGCTCAACACAGAGCAAAAACCAGAACAAGTCAGTCAATGGCGAAGGTGGCAATAACATTCACAACCCCTTCAATACACAGTTATTTCTGTCTTCTAGCAAAATGTTATTTACCATGACAGAAATTACTCTGAGACTTACTTTAAGTAAGTTCACCATGTTGTAACAGTGTCTTTACGTATGATTTGATGTGGGCAGGCTGATGTGACACTGGCTGTATTAATCAGATGGTTCATGCTGACCACATAGCTGAGACTTAGGCTGAGTGACTGACTTCATGATGGTTTAAGATGCGAGGACGACACCTGTATGCTTGAGTCCAACGGCAGCCTCACAGAGGGAAGGTTGGGATGTCCGTGTGCACATTTGATTCAACATCACCATGAATTCTGCATCTGTAAAGAGTCTTTGCTTGTGTTTGTGTCATCAGCGGGTCTCTCTCCGGCAGTCTTTCCATTCCACTTGCATGGCAGTGACAATAAAACATGTACAGGACTTAAAGAGACAAGAACCAGGGATCCACGGTTCAAAATAAACAAAAATATTTCCCACCACATATGTGAGTCACTAACTGTGGCACCTTTTCAGTCAAAGCAAGAAATTACGAGAAAATACAGCCACAATTACCAGCATATCAAAAAGAAGAGTCAGCTCTCTGATTGACAAGTCAGTGGCAGGATGTCTCCAAGCCTACCTCTGTAATTCAGTCATCGCATTAGTGGATAGCGATGATGGCTACTTTTATCTTAACCAAACACTATGCATTAGGCCTGTTTCAGGGAAATTTTTAAACAGGTATTTGTTCAGTCATAACATACAGACCCAGGTGTCCGTCTTTGCTTCTGCAGAATGTAAGACCTTCTTTTCAGATGGGAATGCCAATAATTATCCAAGGATACAAATCCTTACTCTGCTCACATGAGCAATTGATCCAAAAGTTTTATTTGATCCAAACAAGTTTTGCTCCCAACATGTAAAGCAATTTTTCAAAATGTCTTACAAAAACATGATCAGAAGAACATCCTTATGTCCAATTTCCACTGTCTCCAAACCAGTGTTCTCGGTTCGAAGTATTGTCATGTAAAGAGTAATACTTCTTTTTTCTCTTTCTGTATGAGTGTGCTTCTTCGTCAGGAATGTGGCCACCTGCTTTGTCAGTAATGAGGTGTGTATATATTTGTGTGTGCTTCCCAAAAGTTGATTAACACACACTGAGATGCATGACAACGATAGATTAAGGCCACATGTTCTAAGGGCTGTATAATCAACAGGAACTGAAAGAGAAAGAAGAAAAAAATGAATTATTATATATAAATATATGAACTATTTCTACGAAACACGGTTAAAATAAGCAACGAAAATATTTATTATTCATTGTATTATGTCATAGATGTGACAAATTCCACTGTAGAGATTCTGACGACTGACCTGAGAATTACATATGGCTAACAGGGTTGTGTCCATCTCCTCCTAAACCAGGGGTACCCCCACCAAGCTGCATCTGGGGGTCCACACTCGACACTTTCTCTTCCTCTCTCCTTTTGAGGCAGGCAGCCTTTGGGTTCAAATTACGCTCTTTGAGAAAAAAAAAAGAAAAAAAAAAAAGACACATACACTGATTAAAAATGCAGGCAATGAAAAACATGAATTTATTTCATCATGTTTTTCTAAAGAAATCCTTTAAGAATCTAAAAGGGAGCTTTGAACATACAAGGCAAAAATAGACCGATGGAAACAGAAAAGGGGGAAAGGCAAGACAGGAAAATGAAAAGCAGGATGACAACTGCAAGATTTTGGCAGAACAGCACGGACATACTTCCTCCAATATTCTCCCTTTCTCCACCTTTCTTAATTTTTCAATGTGATTCAGGCAAATAGCAAAGAGAAAGTCAAGGTAGATGTTACTCAGCAGGTGAGAAGAACTTTAAGAAAAGGTTTTTCTACAGGTGTATGACTGGCAGCTTTTGTCCAGCTGTGTAAAGAGATGGTTGGTTGTCTAGGTGGATCAGACCTTCCTGCATTGGCTGACCTACCTCGCACCTGCTTCTCCAGGCCCAGGATGACCTGGACAGCCTGTTGCAGGATGACAAGCTTGGTCTGGGCCTTGTCGCTCTGCAGGTGGACTTGACACATCCTGCCCAGCTCTCTGAAGGCTTCGTTAATGTCGCGAACACGCACCCTCTCCCTAGCGTTGTTAGCTAGGCGGCGCTCACGCTCCCTCTGCTCCTTCTCCTCAGCAGTCAGG
This sequence comes from Xiphias gladius, assembly GCF_016859285.1. NCBI lineage: Eukaryota > Metazoa > Chordata > Actinopteri > Istiophoriformes > Xiphiidae > Xiphias > Xiphias gladius. Next base: position 12,375,648 of record NC_053413.1, read on the forward strand.
TTCTCATCAGTCACCGAGACAACGCTGCAGCCGGGAGGAGAAGGGAGGAGGGGGGGTTGTAGGGGCTGGTTAACAAACCCAAATCACAACCCTTACTGAACCTACGCTACACTAATACTGAAGTTATACTGGTTTAAACCTACAGCATAATACTGTATTTAACCACCTGTTTTTCCTCCTCAGAACTGTTGTGTTATTGGGACATATTTTCTCTTTAATGTATGTCTAAGTACGATGCTAACTTCAAACTCTTAGCCCAAGACGAGACCAGTAAGATTGTTGAAGAGGATCCCAGTGGATTGGGGCTGTGTTGCAGGAGAGTGAACGGACGGATGAAAATTGATAAAATAGATCTACAGTATGAAAATGATAAAAATAAGTTGTTATAAAATTTAACTGATGTATTCTGAATCAGTCAAAATTTAAGTGTTGGGGGTTGAGCAAGCTCGACACTAAATGATTTCAAGCCAGAACAGGTATACTGGAGATCAAGATACAACAGTTGACCAGAGTGACCAGGTCTAATAAATCTGTCCTCAGGTCTAACCAACCAACATAGATTTTTTTTTTCCCTTTTTGGTCATAGGGGTCCAGGATGGAAGTTGAGGGGATATGGTGACTGTCCAGCAGAATGAGAGAAGTTATGAGGAGGGAGAGAGAAAGGGAGAGAGAGGAGCATCCTCTGCCAAGTACAGCACATAGAAAGAGCCACAGAGATAAAGCCAAGTGGAGAGACTGAAGGCATCGTGTTAAATACATCAGCAGTATGAGATGTATTTATCTGAATGTGAGGAAGAGTGCATCACTGTTTCCATCTGTGAAAGGAAAATGACAGGGGACAGGGTAGTGGATACACAAATGTAAAGGTTCGTCTCAAAAACTGAAGGGTTAATGCTTGAAGGCTGAGACATGCAGCACAAAGACACTTCAACAAAGCTGAGGACTCATTAATACACATGACAACAGACAGCTCTGCTTTCATGCAATCACGTGTACTGTGGGTCGAATGTTAAAAAAAGGTAATCATAATCCTGAAATAACTTAAATGAAATTAAAATGACTTCATAGTTTAATAAAAGCCTAATAAGGCAGCAATGGAAAAAGCAAATGAATAAACAGAAAGATGTTAATCCAGTCAAAGGGTGTGGTAGACAGACATGTAAGCCTTTTCACGTCGGAAACAGACAGCCAGTTGTAAGACAGGGCAACACATAGTGCACCAGAACAAACAGCTGTCCTATATGTGTTACCAGAGGACGAAAACCTTAGAAGATGAGCTGGAGAATGGCTATGTCTTAAAAACACTCACACAGCTCCATTTCTTTAACCCATGTCGCTTTTTGATCATCTTTAGGATGGACTGCAAGAAGTCTAATGCTTAAATTCTCTACAACTAAAAAGGCAGAATTTGTCTACCACTATAAATAGAGTAAAACGAACTACCACAAGTAATTTATAAGATTTTAAATGACTAGCAGAACATTTCATGAGCAAAGATGTGAAGCCGTGTGGAAGTTTTCATTTGTAAAGAGGCGCTTCCCCTCCTCTTCCTTCCTCCCTGGACACCCACTGACCTCGAACTTGCTGCTCCAGGTTGAGTATAACGTTAACGGCCTGTTGCAGTATGATCAATTTGGTCTGTGGTTTCTCATAGCTCAGATGGAGCTGACACATGCGGCCCAGCTCCTTAAAAGCCTCGTTGATGTCCCGCACACGTATCCGTTCGCGGGCGTTGTTTGCCAACCTCCGCACTTTCTCCCGCTCAGCCTTAATCTCCACTGGTAGATCTTCATCGTCATCCTCATCATCCAGACTAGCGAAGAGCCAATGGAGGGAAGGAAACAACAGTTTGGGTACAGTCCACTGAAAATTACTTCCCAAATTTGGTCAGCAATAACTTTTCCTAATAATGTCAACACCTCATCCTAAACTCTGAAAATCCTGAGAAAATCAAATCACAACGATAAAAACTGCTCCAAACGGGGGGTCATATTAGGGTTGGCTCTAGCCATTTGGCTCTTTTTGACCAAAGAGTATCAGTAACAATGGAGTACCAGGAATTAAAAGGTGTTAAAAATCAAGAAAACATATTCGAATCGGAGAACAAAATGCATCAACAATGAAGAGCAACAGTTAAACTGAAACTGTCTGAAACTGACAAATAATAGAATATAAAATAATGTAATTTTTGGTTGGAGCAGTGTTTGAGATTGTGATTTTATTACTTCCAAGTTTAAGTCCCATTTCATGAAGTGTTGATCTCAAAATCTGTAAACCAGATTTTCCTCTAATTCTTGGCTTTGAAATTGTCTGTCATCTGTACTTTTACTAACTGGATTAGGGCATTTTTCTTTACTGACCTTTATCTCTGATACAGATGCAGTCACATCTGTAAGGATGTCCAATTTAAGAAAGGAGATGGTCTTTTTGCTCATTTGCCTTCACCCTTAAGGGATCAGGTAATTTGGTTATGTAGTTTCCTCGCTACACTCAAACTAGTATCCTACTTAACACTACTTAACAGTCCAATCTTTAAAATAATAATAAAATAATAATTTATAAATGCATTAATTAGAATACAACTTTGGAATTATGCTTGGTTATATGAATCAAAGCTTTTGGACATGCAATAGTAATTTACTGGGGAGAAGAACTTGGAGGGTATGTGTAAGCTAAGTATTTAAAGCATTTATTTTCATTTTCAAACACTTAAAGAAATGAGATACGTCTCAGGGCAGGTGGAATGGTAGGAACCCGACTGGTTCACTATAAATCTTTAAAATCACAATAATACTAAGTGATATATGAGTAAACTAAGCTTAAAATGACATATATAATGCTACAGTACAACTATTGTTGAAATGTTTTAATATCAGTTTACTCTCTCTGCGACCTACAGTCACACAAGGCTGCCTAGTTTTTCGTTTATTCAATACAGCCAAATGGTGTTTCTCATCAGCACCAAAAGTGTGTGGCTTACATGACTGTTTTGTTCAACCTACTGTGGTGATAAGGTGAAAATATTAAAGGAATATATTTATAACTGATCAGTCTCTATTAAACTGTAAGAAAAAAAGGGGCACAACTGAAGCCCTTCGAGAATTAATGTCCTTAATAGACTACTTTCCATAAGTCTATTGTTGGATTAAATAAGAAATTATTAAGTACAAAGAATCATATTTAGAATGGTTGAAAGACTACGTCCTCACATATATTATTCTAAACCACTGCAGGATTATATACCATGATATCTCATGCACTGATAGGAGGAGTATAAATGTTATGTGGTAAAAAAAAAAAGGAGAGATTTTAGACACCTTGTTCCAAGGCGGGCCTTCATGTCTTTTCTCTCATCCTCTGACTTGTCTGTGATGGAGCAGTTCTCATCATCCTCCTTCTCCTCTTGTTTGATATCTGCACCACTGGAACGATTTAGGCTGCCAGGCAGGCCTGCACACATAGTTCAGAAACGAAGGTAGTGAGCACTGACATTCAGTAAGACACATATACGTATTACTTAACAGTCCAATAATGACAAAGTATTTTCCCACATTCTGACATGAAAAATAAACAGAAGAGTAGAGAGCAACTGAGAGTCTCACCGGTAAAACGTTCAGGCTGACAGCCTGGCTGGACAGATGTGGGGCCATGGTGACTATGCAGAAGTCCTCCACTAGAGGGCAGACCAACTGAGTCATCACGGTGACTGGACAGCTTAAAGAAAACAATGAAACAATTTTTCAATTAGTTTGGTGAAGTTTGTAATATTATTAAAAGAAAAACAAAATAGTAATACCCTGCTCACTCTTTGCCTACTTTAATTTAAAATATCTAACTTTTTTCCGTCATTTGAGGAGAAATTTCCTATGAAACTATTCATTTATCTCACCAGTCCAGGCAGGCGACTGGCCAGTCCAAGTGCTGCACTGTTGAAGCCTGGAGGTAGGCCTAAGCCAGACGCGAGCAGACTGTGCATTTCAGCCAGCCCTGGACCTCCTTGCCCGCTGGCGTGACGCTGAAGAACATTGATGGCTTCATCCAGACGGTCCTCCAATTTACTCTGCTACAGAGATTGAAAGACCATGTACGAAAAGAAAGCAGAAGTTAATGTACTATTGTAGTATCCAGTATTAATCCCTTTAACATACTTGAACAATGTTTTTTTGCAGCTTTAAGACAGAAAAGAAAAATAAAGGCATGTCGACTCACCATGGACTGAATTCCCCCCTCAAAATTAGGTGAAGGTGTGGCCTGGCCAGAGGACCGAGTCCACTGGGATGCAGAGCCTGGAGAAAAGAAGAGGATCGCTAGGTTTTTTTAGACAGTTGTGCACTCATTTAGTGTATCAGCTGGGCTCATATTATCTAAACTGTTACTAACATTTAAGTACAGAAGTAGTACTCCACACTCAGCTGTTGATTTTTGTTGATACCAATTAATCCAAATGTATATTCCATTTTTGCTTGAGACCTGAGTGCTGAGGTTAGTCAGAGAGAAGCACTCCTGGAAATGGTCAGCTTTTTATGTCTCCCTCGGAAACACCACAGAGGAGATGACTGATGCGGCTGGGGCTTGAGGTTGGGCCATCCAGTCTCTCTACACTGTGCTGCACTGTTGAATTTTCTTACTCATATTGGTAAAAATGATATATAATGAATGATGTAAATCTATTCTTTAATGCACTGTAAGCCTTTAATGTTTCTTAACATTGTGCTGACTACTACTGTATGTGATTAACATTATGAACATAAAACACTCAGGGCAAGAAATAGTTATTAATTGTACATTTTTAACATGTGAAACTAATGTGATGAGAATATGAAACATATCAAAGATAAGGATATTGTAGATAAAAAATAGTAATATATTTTCTATACTTTGGACAAATTATGAGTCAAATCTGTATTAGCAAAGTAAAGTATTTTCTTATTTCATATTTATCAGGTTCATTACTATCATCTGTTTTCCCTCCAAACTTGTGTCAGCAGCAGTATTTGATGTATGAAGTGTGTGATGAGGGCGCTCAAGAGTTCAATGCAGAGACAAATAGGGAAGTGAGCCCCACCCTCTTTTTATTTTCCCTTCCTCTCTCATAAGTTATATTTGGGTGGTGGGTGTACCAGTATTTGAAAGACGAAATGAAGTTTAAGCTGTGAATGGGGGTACTCATACCAAGAATTACACTTACAGCACGTAAAGAGAAAAATACGAATGTGACATTTTCAAAATTGTTCCCAAAAAAATATATATATATATTTTGGACGTTTCTTACAACTAACTTACTACTAAATCAGATGACATACATGTCCAGATAGTCTTGCATGCCAAATTTATCTCTGTTCTGTTCTTTCAGCAACAGCATATGAGGAAGGTCTGACTGAACTCACTGACACAATTGGGGGGAGAAAAAAATAAATAAATAAATCAAGCTGGGTTATATAAATTTTGGTCTTAAACTGTGCCAAGCTCGTTTACAAGACAGCAGTCATACATGTTATGTATTTTAACTATTTTGCTTAACTGACAATACTGATACAGATCATAATGGAATTTGCACAAGAGAAAATAAAGGTCCCTACAAAAATAAATAATTTTAACCTGTTTTACTTCCACTTTTAACCCAACAGATGGAGCTCCATTGTCACTATTAACCATTAATAATAAGAATGCCAACAATACATTTCTCAACGATTTTATCATCCCCTTACACAATGGGAAAGACCCTGTGTTGAACAAACAAAACTACAAGAGCCATGTGACCTCGTGGCCTCAGGAGAAAATTACTGCAGCTATTCACTCACCTGATACAGCCTGAGGAGAGCCAGAGGGAGTAGACGGGGACGGAGGGAAGGCGTTACTGTTTTGGTCTGAAGGATAGATCTGGACACAAAGGTTTTGGTTTGTACTATAGTAAACACAATGTACTATTTTTTTTTATCTTTTATACTGCAGTAATATTGACTATTAAATAATTAAAGTTTAGTGTGAAACAATTTTGAGGTTTGCTTTTAAATATGTATTTAAATACTACTTACAGATGCCAGGGCCTTTCCAATCTCATCACCTGAACTTCCAGGTATTGCTCCCCGATTGGCTTGGGGGGGGGGGTTTACAAAGCATTTCAATCAGAACTTAGGCTCAATAACAAATTAACTATGTGACAGTATCACATAAAACATTAAGAGCACCTTTTACAAAGAGAAAGGCACACATTAAAGGGCTTACCAATAATGGTGTCAGTTCCAGCGATGGGGGGTGTGTGGCTGGCGACTCCAAAGCTGCTGGAGCTGGAGTGAAAGCCAGCGGGATGAGCCCCGTTCACCTCACTGCCATGCAGGGGGTAGTTTTGTGGAGAGAGGGGCAGCGGCTGCCGTTTCTTGGAAGAAAAGACATCCAACGACTTAAATCCACAACCAGAAAGAAGCCCTCAATAATGCATCAGTCAAAAGGTGTCAAAAACCTCATTATGTCTTCACAGAAAATCAAGTCCAAAGTGTGAGGGCAGAGCTCACCAGTCTGTCTTGGGGGTTGATGGCAGTGAAGGGACCATGCTGGCTCAGATGGGGGGAGTTGCCCAGCATGGAAGAAAAACCAGGCTGAACCATCGACCCGGCAGAGCCCCATGGATCGGAGGGCGGGTGGAGGCCTTCTGTCAGGGGGCATCAAGCGGGGGAGGCGGTAGCAAGAAGGGCGAGGGATAACCAGCCACAGGAGATGACGAGACAATGAAGGCCACATATGAGACATGTCACATTACTGTGATGACTTCATTCAACTGTAATGCACCATACAGCACTCGGGCACCAAAGGGTGTTCACTGGCTTACAGCTACAGCACCTGCAGTAGGTTCATAAGGACTTCCATAAGGATATTATGGGAAGCTAATTTCACAGCCATACTGGCTACTATAAAGAAAAACTGTAAGTCATTTATATCTATGTAGGATACACGTATCCACATTTAACTAAAGTGTCTTTGAACCCAACACATTGAACAAGGGGAGGTTCTGAGGGCAAATCTTGTTTCAACTGACCTTGCATGTAGAATGGTGGTGGGTAGACGTTTCCTGCCTTGGAGGCTGGGTAGCCAGTGCTGTCCCTGTTAAAATCCTCTCCTGAGGCTGATGCATAAACCTATAGAGAATACACAGAAAAAGAGAGAAACCTTTCAGCTAAGTGCTTTAAAAACTAGTCAAAAATCACCACATTACTATAAACACGCTAAATTGTGTATCTAACTATAAAACTAATTACGTATACATGGCATTTTTCTTTTGAGATACTCGTGAGAAAGTTCCATTGGAGCCTCCTTGTGCTTAGATTTCTAAGATTTTTAACAATTAATTTCCCTTATAAAATAGTGCCTGGACTTTCAAAAAAGAAAGAAAAGAGATATCCATTAAATACCTTATGAAACACAGTTCTTAAAGGTATGTCCTTGGAATATATATATTTTTTAAATCTATTTTTTATTATTTGGTTTTACTACTAATTCAATAAACAGATTTCTGCAATATTTCTGCAGATTTGAGCACGGAGCATTAAGTATTGAATGTGCAGCGTCAGGGCTTTTATTGGGTCCCTTCTTCCATTTCAGTAAGGCTTTTACATACTATCTTTTTAAATAAAAACATGCTGAGGATGGTTTACAGATTCATGATTTACTCTTTTTAACACAGTGTGATGTGACCACATAATGGAAGCTACAGTTGGATTTGTTCAATGTTATAATGAGTATAAAGGCACCAATGTTCTGAACAACCATATCCCTCTCAATCGAAACTATTCTAGATGAAAATCAAGAATCAAACTGTGTCTGAAAAACTCAAATCCAAATGGACTAAAGTTTTCTTCTATAATTTGATTAAACAGAGAGAAAACGGGGAAGAAAAGAGGGGAGAGGAGAAGAGGGAACGGAGAGATGCACTCCTAATTACTGAACCATCTGCCGAATCCTGGATGGCAGCCAACTCCACTGGCAGCTGGGATAGAGGGATGGGGGAGGGAGAGAGAAAGGGGAGGGCTGTTGTTTGTGGTGGTGGTGGTGGTGGGGAGGCCGCGGGAGGAAGGGAGGGGGGAACAAACATAGAAGAGGAGGAAACAGGGTGCCCAGAGAGCGGGAGTGGGAGGGAAAAAATGAGGTGGAGTAAGAACCATCAAACCCCAGTATGAATTCCCTCCAGTGATCTAACGAGTATACTTGGCAGAGGGGAAGAAATGTGGCCATAAAGTAAAGGGCCTACAAATACAACACACTATAAATACATGCTGCAAATGAGTGACTGGGTGAATGAGTGGCTTTTTTCCCCTTTTTTTTTTTTTCCTTTTTCACACTGGTGCAGCAGATACACAGCTGTAAGAGCTGAAAGACCTGTATTGCAGTTATTCTACTGGTCTGCAAGCCAAAGAGAAGCTTAAAATGCCAAATGGAAAAGGGCGTAAAACATGACAACATAGGCTTCCATGGACAGATTGCAAGGGCTGAAATGGATGTTAGTACTCACCGAGGAGGGTAGGCCGGGGGGCACCTTCCTGATCTTTTTTGGCTGTGGTTCTGAGGGGAGAAGACAGAGTGAAATCACATAAGCATACTTGCCTACACAAAAATCTTAACTAGCTGCAGAAGTGAATATACAACCGCCATTGAAGGGATTCATTAATGCAGCCCCCTTCCTTCTGAAGTCCCGCTGAAGCAATTTATTAGTCTGACTTTGTGACGACTGCTTAATGTCTAGTCAAAAGGTATCGTAGGCTGATATTATATATATATATACTAAGAAAAAGTGAGACCTTTCAAACACTTTTTAAAATCTCAACACAAAAAGTGATGATACACACCAACTTAAATTTAAGTCAGAACAAAGAAATCTTAGGACCGTGTCCAACACTGTACTTGAAACAGTCCTTTACAGTCTTACCAATGGGGTCCTGTGAGGGTCTCCTGCGAGGGTTGCTCCCCTCATAGGAGGAATAAAACTGGGAGTTGGGCTTCAGGCCAGATGGGGAGAGGGGATCAGGACTGGGCATGGGTATCTCACTGGGCAAAAAGCCAGGCTAAATACAGTGTAACAGAAAGCACAAGTTGATGAACTGTAACAGGACAGGTAAAAATAAATAATTACAGAAGTAAATTAAGAGTGATATAAGAAAAGAAAACTGACTGGGGGACACAATTTGTCGAAAAGAGCACGAGGAGAGAAGGGATGATACTGTAGCAAAACACCTGCCTTTCTGACTGATTTACCTGTGCTGCAAATGACGAGTATGGTCCTCGCTCAGCCTTCCCTGTTAGGAGACAGGAATATAAAATCAGGTCGTGAGCGTGAAAATTAGGCTTTTATGTCAATATTAAATCACAATCTGGCAATTCCCCTTTCTCCATTTGGGTGCCTCCCATCTGCTGTGTGACTATAGATGATGATGTGTGGTATTTATGGCTTTGGCCTGCAAAACAACAACAAATTGGCCCATTATAAATGGCTCAGAGTCAATTGTGCCCAACCTCTGTCTCGTCCCCTGACAGTTAAACAGAGGAGAGCTATAGGCCACCATAGTCCCAAGGGAGAGCCTTGTTTGTGCATGGGTGCCCTTTACTACACCCCCACCCCCAGTGAACACACAAACAAACCCCTCCTCCATATCCTCCCTGATTAGCCCTGCTCCCTTCATCCATAGGCACTTGGTTTGTCCTGAAGTGGTACATGGCTGTCTTACCTGTGAACTGCCGCTCTCTCTCAACAAAAAAAAAACAACTTATTCTTTTAGTTAAGTCACGCAGTCTATTTATATAAATGTGTGTATTTCAATCAGCATGTTCTTCCATTGTTAAGTCCTACTATTGGAAACACTGTTTCCCTGGTTCTTTTAGGGTTGAAAAAAACATGTGAAAGTTATGGTTTCTATGCGTCAACAGCTTAGTTCGATTTAAACCTTCTTACCAACAATCCCTGATCCAAATATGGGGGCAGAGGCCATACCTTCTTGTTCACTGTAAAGGCCTTCTTCTCCATAACCCTGAAAGAAAGACAGCACAGGCTTCAGGGATATAAAAATAAATGACTAAAAAGAAACAAAGCCCATTATTAATACTCCTTTCATACCAACGCAACTATGTATGAAAAGAAACTGTTGTGTATTCATGTGAATGGGTCAATAAAGCTCATCCAGTTTAGGCAAGGCTAACACTGCTCTGTTTTGGGATGAAAGGGTAAAAATGGGATTCTTCTGCAGCTACAGGGCTACTATAGTATCAGTACTGGATTACTATCAAAATCCATAAATCACATACAGCAAAATCTTTCATTTTGCATTTGGATTGAAGCATGTGTGAAAATTAAATGAAAAGTGTGGATAGATTGATATATCTATCAGAATCTTTTTTATGTGCATTTGCAAGTTACGCATAAAATGACCTTGAGTGACAATGCTGGAAATTTGAAAAAAGAAAGGAAAAAAAAGGGGAAAAAAAGTCTAAATGTTGCAAAAGAGTTTTGTGCCATGCAATAAGATTAATTAATCAAATTAATAATGAAGTACATGAAGCATGTGAGTTTAATGTAATTCAAGCTTCCACTCCACTGAGATTAAAAATGGCAGCAGATGAAAACATCAGATCTGTGTGGAGCAATGACAAGACTCTAAAGCTCCTGAAAATTATTACATGAAATAAACATAAAGGCTGTATTTCCATCATGTTTTCCGCTTGATTTTACTCTTGAGATTTGACTGATAATCTTTAATTACGTTACCTCTGTGAGGGCGCAACATCAAATCTTGATACCATCCCATCTTCCTTAATGGTTTTATGGTAACAGAATAGAGAATTAGCCTCACCAACTGTTGGTCATAAAATGTGGAAAGAAACTTTGCTTATGACTTTCCTGGTCCTAAAGTTAGCCTGTGGGCAAAATGTTTTGCATCTGACTCTCAGATGTCTTTGGGGCGACTACCAAAACTTAATTCTCAACCTGTGGGAAATACTTCACTATACAATGTGATTACTACAGCAATCATTATATTAGATAACAACGACTTGTCACTTTCTCTACCTACTTTCTTTTCTACTTAACAGTAAAATTACTTTAATATAATTACACAGGAGAGGTTGTTGCATTCATGTTTCACAAGGTGTACAAATAAAACGAATAAATTCTAGTACATCAGTCCAGTAAATAGTCTGCAACGTTCCCAAAGTAGAATTTCCAAGTTAACCCTAATGCCCTTCCTTCCAGACAACTGAACAGATATCAGGTTTGGTCTGGCCTTGTCAGTACCCATGTTGAGCTCACAAGATCTGGTAATTTCCAATAACTCCAATAACTGAAAACCTGTATAATACAGTATTAGAAAGAATCTGGACTGCAAAATTAATACTTTCTCAGATGAACAAGCGGAATCATAAACCAACATAAAAACCAAATATCTATGAGATATATAAAGATTAAAGAGAAAGACTAATGTTTGTGGCGGAGTTGGTTCATAGCTCCCTCTGGAAAGGCCGTCTTCATAACATTGTGTAATGTGTTATGCACCATTATTTTATTGTTCACTGTTACTCCGTACGTTTATGCTGTTGCTCGTGGAACCTTTTTTAAAATGTTTCCTTATCTTTGTAATGTATCTCTATTTCTAGTCAACTCCTAAAATCCGAGCATGCTGAGTGAAACTAAGGGTGTGGACCAGGTGGCACATTGGTATTTACATATGAGCAGACTGGTGCTGTATCAGTGGTCAAATGCAGTTTGAGCATTTCATTATCCCATGTCATACAAGAAAGTGTGTGAAAATGACATGTAAGTGAGAATATACTGTACCCTTCCCTGGTTGAACGATGGACTGTTCTGTTCTCCTGGTCCCCAGGGACTGGACCCACTCCTCTCATCTATACCTGGAAGACAAAGATAAGGCCTAATCACCACTAAAAGGCAGACAGATTCATAACAGGGATTTACGCTTTGGCTTTGGAAAACTAAGTTTAACTTCAGACAAAGATGACCTGCTTTTATAAAGGCTTTTCGGGCTGCTCATGTAACCTCCATTGAAGAGCTCCACTTCACAGCTCATACAGAGACAGCACAGTGACTGCGCCGTCACATAACATGAATATGAGCTGTAGGAAGTTTGAATAATTAACACCCAGTATGAAGCTCCCAGAGTCATCCTCGAAATTCTTCATTCTCCCACTCAACTCCTTCACATTTTCCATGGCAACAGTCATTCATTGGCGATCTATTCTCTTACATTTGGCCTACACTTTCGCCTAAGCACAGACGCACGGTCTCAATCCTACATGGCTGACACACGTTATCCCTGCCCAGAGCACCACAGCTTTCAGGGAGGTGAATTTGTTTGAAAGGAGCGATTTTAAAGACTGGTGAAGCAGAAATTCCTGCCCGTCCCCTTTCTCCCAATCTCCTCTCGTACTGCTACACAGCATCTCTGGGGGAAAGCTGAAGCTTAATTGCGTACTGATTTGCATAATTGTGCATATTAATGAGGCTCAGCTCTATGAATATTCATAATTTTGTTTTGTTGTCTAATTAAAAAGTGGAAAAGGGAGAGGGGACTGGGGAGCGGGGTAGAGGCGGGCTAGAATCATGACAGGATCAGCAGTAGAACAGAATGATGGGTCCACAGCGCTGAGAGCTGCTAGATTGCCGTGACAACTATGATCTATACACACGACACCAGCAGAATAAGAGATGAAGGAGACAATGTCTTGTCCTCTCTCTATGGCTGACTGTCACTCTCAATGTCAATCAAAGACCATAAAGAAACGCATGAATCATTCGTTTCCGCTGTAAATCATCAGTACCCAAGCTCCAGACAAGAAAAGGCTCCCATTCAATGTTTTCTGTACCTGCCTGCATTACACTTTCTTGGATTACAAGTAGGTTTTAAAACATGTAAACTAACCAGACAGAAAAAGTTCATTACATACTGAATATTAAAGGAGTCTACTTTACTTATTCTATTATATTACATTCTAAATGTAAATGGGCCAGTTACTGTGTCAATTTTGACTAATAAAATTTAACTTTACAGATAAGTAGGCCTTCTATTTTTGGGGCTACTGAAATAGTTGTGGATTAATGTAAATTCACACCTGCAGGAATGTTATTATGGGATAAATGTTCAAGATACATAGGAGAGTTGACAAATGATGAACTAAGAGGCAATAAAAAAATAATTCAATTAATGTAAATTAACTCACGTTCTTCCTGATTAAGTGATCTAATGATAAGCAGAAGAACAAAACTGAGTGGAAATTTCAGCAGGTTTTCAGGCTTGCTGCCAATAATACCGATAACTCTACTTAATTAAGTTCAAGAAGAAAAACCGTTTGCAAGAGTGTACATGGGGTTCTATTACTCTGGTCTCTTTATTGTGTACTTTCATAAATGTAGTGCAATAATAATCAGTTCCCTCTACACACAAATCTATTGTGGTTTCAACCATAGGAGTAAAATAATTGTACTAAAAACATGCACATACATGCCTATAAACATAAACATAATACATCTGGATCACCTGGATGTACTTCATGTAATCCTTCACATACACTATGGTTATATAATGCAGGTTTCTAATGCCACCACAGTGCTGTTAGCAACTTTTACGATCGCTTTAGTTCCTTTTTTCACAAAAAAGCCTAGAAATTAATCTACCTGTGGCTGAGCTGTATCCAGTCACCGGCAGAAAGGAGGCACTTTCAGCTGACTGTACAGCGGCTAGAATGACAGGGAACTAACTGATAAGTATTTATATCTGTATAGCATATGTGAAAATGACAGTCAAGTTGTTCTGGTCCAGAAAATCTAGGCTTGCCTAGTTTTCTCCTCCAAATTCTAACATGTAAGAACCTCTTTGTTTTCTTGAGCCTTGTTTGTGTGATCCTTGTTGTGTCATTTCAGGTGGCTGGATAAATATGTGTCCTCACTCTGCTTGTAAGGTAAGTGCTTTTAACAGCCATCATCATCTTTACATCTAAAACAGACCATATAATGTGACCCTTTTTCAAGTATGAGCATAAGGTTTTGGTTAAAACTGGAGCTGGATATACTTGATTCCTTTTCCTCACAATCCCCAGCAGTGTTTTTTTTTATAGTGACTAATTATTGTTTGTCACAAGAAGCGTCAAAACCATGAGAAAATCATGAGTAGTGCAGTACTCAGACAGACTACCAGGACTGGAAAGAGGAAAATGAAAAAAAAGGGTGAGTAACATCAGACAAATTCTCTGGTGAACCCCAGTATGCAACGCCCCTTTAAGCATGGCTGGTCTATAATTACACAGGAAGAAATACTGGAAACAGACAGCTAGCCTGAATCATAGGCTTCATGAGCTAAACTCTGGCATATACATTGACCAAACTTGCCGACATGTCTTCGTTTTTACAGGAACATTGCCCCAGGCCCCTATAACTGAGTGTGCCTTTTTGTCTACACACCTTCTTCCTTCCCTTGGCAAAGTGAGTCACACAGACACAAAGCATGATGTCAGATCAAATCTCAAGAGAGTGAACACTGTTAATGAAATACTGAACAATGTACAATAACACAGGCCTGGCTGTTTTAACCTATGAGTCACTGGAGACTTCTCAAACCAGACAGTTTGCCCTAACCCACTAATACAACTTAAGAGGGCTTTTAATGTCTTTGTTCTAACACTGTAAAATTTTACGCACGCACGTACGCATGCACGCACGCACATTTTAATGGAAATGTGTATCAGGAATTACTATTTTAAACTGCAAATCTCCTTGTAACTTTAACAACCTTTGGTTTCTGTGATTCACTACCACATCTGTGTTTGAAAAACATTTCATGCAAATTTGAAACTCCTCCCCTTCTGCATTTCAGTTCATACCGAAGTTTAAAAATACATTTTAGGATTCTCGGTTTCCAGTGACCAAAAAATGAAAGTGCACTGAAAATTACTTTAACGGACTAGTGAAAGGGATTGAATAGGCACATAAGACCAGAGCAGAGATATTATGATCACTGAAAGCTCTAGCAGGGAGGATCTCCATAGCCACACATGTTAAACCTCCACATAGCCCAAAACCTTAACCATACTGGGGGAAAAAAAAAAAAAAAAAAGTATTTAACTGACTCTACGAGGAAAACATGTGGCAGCTGCTCTACAAAAAGCAGGAATACAGTTTGAATTCAGACTCTTTGACACTCATCATGATATTACAACTTTATCACAAATTTATATGAACAACATTACAACATACAGACAGACATGAATCGTAGACTGAGGTGACCCAAATAAGCAAATCTCCCAGATATGCTTAACTATTCCTTTAAAGTGACACTCCACCCGAGATATTCAGTGTGTCATTCCCTCACTCTCTGTAAGCTTAAGATGTGGCTGTTAAAATTTTCTAGTTTGCAACTTCAAAAAACCTGACAGTTACAATGAATTAAGATGGTGATGTGTTTACACAGATGGCAGGAGAAGTATCAAATGTCCTAAAGAAACTTTTCATACCACTTCTGCATCATAATCTACTTCTCTACAGCCACATCCTCTGAATGTTTCATCAGTCAGTTTTGCCAAACTTAGATAAATACCCTGGAATATACTTTTCAGTATATATAGACAGGTGGACGGCAGAAAAGTGTTTAATGATGCAGGACTGCAGTAGACATTTCTAAGGGCCTTGTTTAACATTTTTCTTGCCTTAAAATCCTTCATGAAGGAGCAAACTACAGATTGTTTTACAAGAAGAGTGGGTATTTGATACACAAAGAACAGATTTTGGGTGGAGTACAATTTTAAGGTATGGGGACAATGCAATGAAGAGCCGTTGGATTGATAACATCTACGTGTCTCTTTTGTAAGCACGCACCTTGCCTTGACAAAAGAACATGCAAGTGGCCCTCAAATGAATAGAAGAAATGCCTTGTCTTTCATCTTAATTCAATATCCTGTTTCATTTCTATTACCTACCGAAAAAGAGCTACTGCACTTCTACAGATACAAGGGCATCAGGGAAAGGTACGCTTGGAGCTAGTGGATCTGCTATAGTAGGAACAGATATAGACATTTTTAAAAGCTTACGAATTTTTGTTTATGATGGCAATAAAAAAAAGGGCCTAGAAACACCCCGAAATGAAAACACTGAAAGAAGTGTGATCTTGAGTATCTCTGAGGGTGTTTGTTAATAGTAAGCTGCCAGCATGTTTTAAAACTGACTGTGAGGGCTGGGATTGTAAAGTTGCTGATAAGGCCGGATAGCAGCACTAGGTGAAAATGAGTTATGTGAGGAGGAGAAGTAGGGTGCGAGATTACAGGACAAGGGGAATACGCTTTGTCACTGAGAGGAGATTAATTGAGCTGTTCCCATCAACCCCCACCCCTTTGCCTTTGTCCTTAAGTGATTGGATGGCAAAAGCTGAGAAGGTGAGGGAAGGGACACCTGCAAGGCGAGGATGAGCAAATGTAGAGTTGATGACACTTGATCTACATAACATAAAACTAACTGGCAGTCTTTCCTGAGGTTCTTCCCAATAATCTGTGATCTGAAATGCAATTCATTAGAAGAAAAGGAGAACAGGAACAATTTCCTTTCCTACTACCATTCAAAACACAATCAGTGAGTAAAGGTCAGGTAGTGAGACTGGAAGAAGCCCATCACTGGCATGTTTTACAGTCCAGAGATGTACAGTTCTGGTTGAAATTATTGGCACCCCTGAATTTTAAGTACAGAATTTAGAATATCATCAGATATAAATACAAATTAACCAATTTTGTATAATCAAACTATTTTAATAAAATGTCCCAGGTTACTTACCAAAATAAAATTAAGAAAAAAAATTTGCATAATAGTGAAATAATACAAACTCATAATGTACCCCAGACACAATTATTGGCACCCTTCATTAATATTTGTTTGCAGAACCTTTGGCAACAATGACAGCCTCTAAATGTTTCTTGTAGCCATCTAGAAGCTTCTTGCACCTGTCTGCGGATAGTTTCTGCCACTCTTGCATTGCTATACGTTCATGCTCTTTTAAGTTTGCAGGATACCTTTTTGCAATGGCTGATATAAGTTCTCTCCAAAGGTTTTCAATGGGATTTAGGTCAGGACACAGAGCCAGCCAGTTTAAAACAGTCCATCTTTTCCTTTTCAACCATTCTTTTGTGTTGCTGGATGTGTGCTTTGGGTCATTGTCCTGCTGAAAGACCCAAGACCTACGCCTCAGACCTAGTTTTCTATCACTTGGTAACACATTTCGCTCTAAAATGTCTTGGTAATCTTCTGATTTCATCAGTCCTTAGATAATTTCAATGCCTCTACTAACAGAGGCAGCAAAGCAGCCCCACAGCATGATAGAACCTCCACCATGTTTTACTGTCGTTAAGGTGTTTTTTCTTTATGCGCTTCATTTCGTCACCTATAAACAAACTTATGCACTGCATTCCCAAAGAGCTCTACTTTGATTTCATCTGTACATAGAAGATGATCCCATAAAGACCGGGGCTTATCTATGAGAGTGTTTGCAAACATTAGTCTTGTCTTTTTGTGCCTTTCTACCAATAGTGGTGTCCTCATTGGCCTTTGCCCATGGAGCCCTACTCGGTTTAGTGTGCAGTGGATTGTACAAGCGGAAACCACTACTTAAGATTGCTTCCAGGTCAGCCCAAAGCTCTTTAGATGTCTTGCCCCCCCCCCCCACAATCCGCATCAACCATCTCAATGATTTTCTTCTTAGCGCCATGTCCTGAAAGTGTCCTAAAAGTTTTATGACTGTGAAACTTCTTGATAACATTATGAACTGTTGAAACATGGATTTCAAAACCTTAATAATAGCATCTCTGATGCTCTCAGGCACTAGTCTCATCTTCACCATTGTGAGAAAGAAACTGGAAACAATCAGCCCCTTTCTATGCAGCAAAACCATCATTCATTGGTCAATTCAGGTCATGTGAACACTGAAAATGAAGCATAGGTGAGTCTTATTTGTTTTTTATTTTGTTTGAGGAACTCATTTAATGTCATCAAAAGGGGCCAATAATTGTGTCAAGTGTGCATTTTATGTGTATTTTTTATTTCACTATATGAAAGCTTTTTTTATTGATGTTCTTCAGTCACTTTGGACATTTTCTTAAATATTCTGATTATACAGAATTGGTTAACTTACATTTACTTCTGAAGATATTCGACATTCTGTACTTAAAATTCCGGGGTGTCAATAATTTCAAACAGGACTGTACTAGGGAGCTTTTCAAACAAATCATTAGCTTTAGGTGAGAGGAAAGAAGAAGAAAACCAGATTTTATTTTCTTTGTAATCAAATTTTACTGCCATTTCTTTTTCAGACTTCTCTTTTTTTGATCCAGAGAATTAAATCTATAAGAGTTTGGTTTTTTGTTTTATTTGGGGGGGGGGCGTCTTACCTGAACCTCCAAACTGACTGCTGGCGAGAGTAGTCGGCCGGTTCTTGCCATTTGAAACTGGAGGCTCAAACATCTGAAATGAGAGGAATGAAACTTTAAACAAACCAGTGCAAGTCCATCTAAGACTTTACTGAGTTGTATTCTCTTCACTTGTGCAAGGGTTTTTAAGGTGATATTTCAAACTGTCCTATCATGTATCCTATCCTATTTAGCCAACAGCTACAATGGGCAAAATGCAATCTACGCATTCCAGCTCTGACTGAGTGACTACGAGAAAAAAAGTGACACAACAAAAGTCTCGGAAAAGAAAGTGGCTGGTGGTACGCGCTGCAATTCTTCAAACCCTGACCAACTGACCCATTCGTGGGTACCTTGATATTCATTCACATTTCGACCTGCTTGACAACAAGACTTATTGTTAAAGTTAAAGTAATCTGTCGTTCTGTGAGCATAGAATGAACTGTATAGGATGCATTCTCGACAAATTCAAGCAATCTTCAGAGAGATCTTACCGCGCTAAAATCCAGCAAGTCGCTGAGTTCCTTGTCTGTTTCCACTGCAGCCATTCTCTGCTGCTGTTCACTTGGCCCTTTCAGTCTCAGCAAGCGACTACAAGCAGAGGTAAGGAGAATATGAGTATATTTTGCCCATTTGTAAGATGGTTAACTATTCTGACCAGCAAAGATACACAGAAAAGCTAGATTTTCCCAAAATCAAGTATCAGTACATGTTTCAATACCTTGATTCAGGTAATGTGACCACATTAGGGGTGTGACTATTGGAGGGTGATATAGTCTAACAACCAAATTCATAGAGCTTAAGCTAGATTTATTGTTTATTCCACTCTGCTGGGACAGTGTACTAAGGGTCCAGTAAATTTTATAACTTAATTGACACGCAGCCTTAAAAAAAGGAAGGTTTTCTTCATAATTTTACCTGCCTAGATATAAGGATATAACAACACTTTCAGACACAGCTTTGCAACAACATCCATATGAAGCAACCACACAGGCAGTCAGACTTCAGTTTTAATCAAGTCTGGTTCAATCATGTTATCTAAACCACTGACCATAATATCTAACCCATTTTCACTAGTGAAGAAAATGAAGACTAATGCTATTACTCCGACTGTAAACACCCCAAGGATGAAGCAGAACTGATAAGAGTTCAAACCTGACCTTCCATGTTTATGGGAGTACATTTCAAGTGTCTTCTTTTTCACTTACAAATAAAGGATTACATAATAAAGTTAAATAAGAGACTTCAGTAAACTGCTATTGAAACCAGTAAGAGTAATGATCAGAATTATAAAAGCAATACCCAGATTGTTAGAGAAAAATCTTGCTTTAATCACCAGAACACTTACAGACAATATTTACATTTACAATGCCAATCTAATATTTATATTTCACATCTCTACACCCTAGATGATGATACAAGTGGATGGTGACTCAAAAGCATTCAGGTTGCTTAACACAACTGAGAAAAAAGTCAATTAAACGACATGGTGGGAAAAAAACCAACATACTGCACATAACCTACAACCCCACTCAGTCAGATTTTTAGGGAGCATTACTTAGGCTCCGGTAACCTTTTTACGAGTGACAGTTATGCACGAATTAATCAATAATGCCTATGTCATTAGACAAAATTAACATTCAAGTAGCACATCCTTGCCTAAGACCATCAGCATACTGACCAAGTAATGAGAGTTTCCCTTGTAGCCCACATCTAACATGGGTGACCATAGATCAGCCACTGGCCTCACTGCACTTGTTGTTAGTCAGCCCTTGGGCTCAGGCTGCTTCTTCTCCCTCATAAACCAACTTGATCTGACAGCTATTTTGAATAACTTACAGAGTAATAACCGAGCATGCTGGACTCTCAAATAGGCATTGTACTGTTAAGCCAGCCTATATCAAAGCCAAGTGTGTAAAACATTTAAATACTTTCTACATAAGGTGGACAAACCAGCAGAGACACTTTGCAATACAAAAGAATTGTACTAAATACCAGCTGGGGGAAATCACAACATTATGATTTTGGTTGTGATCAGAGGCGTTTATTAAATTCAGAGTTCATTTTTGAGACCGTAGCTTGTGGCGTCATCAAGCAAATATATGATGAAGTGTCTCTCAGTTAGTATTGTTGAAGGTTAACTTGTGGCCACCGTTCTTTTGAGCTAATGCAGTTTTCAGAATGTATTGACATTATTTTGGAGACTTTTGCCACTTTAGATAATATGATGCAGACCCTGTGTACCTCTGTGGGTTGCCCTGAAAACTGTCTTTGGACTTTTTTTTCTCCATACATCTACTGATGTTGGTGGAAGGTAATCAATTTACTATGAGTACCAGCAAAATTGTAAAAAATTTCTGGTGTATAGATTGCTGCGACTGCAAAGTTATGTAATGCTGAAAACGAAAAAAAAAGAAAAAAAAAACATTGGAAATCTGTAAACGTAAATGAATATTTAATTAACAACACAAAGAGCTAAAACCATAAAATAACTCTAAGATTGAATCAAGTACTTTGAAAGTTAAACAACTCAAGGTGAGTATTATGAGTTACTCCAAATTTGTATAAACTATTGGATTGTGGCATTTAAACAACTAGGACGGGGGTGTGGATTTTTCTTAGTCAGGACTTCAAGTGCATTTGTGAGATGTTAATGAGAGGATTTAACTGCTACCACTTGAATAACACAGTATCAGTTTCAGGGCATGAGGGAAGATTTGCTTTCAATCTAAAATAATACACTAGAAACAGGAAAAGCCAGTCGGTTTCAGTTATTTGACCTATTCATGGAAACTAAAAAAGCATCATCTACACTTTAAAGTGTATTCATTTACCAGTCATACTCCTGGAAATATTGTGAGTAATCTCACTACTATAAAACAAAATAACATCTGTATCCATCCTGATGGCATGAAAAGATGCGACCACTAGATCAAGTCTA
The DNA here is from genome assembly GCF_016859285.1 of Xiphias gladius. Lineage (NCBI taxonomy): Eukaryota > Metazoa > Chordata > Actinopteri > Istiophoriformes > Xiphiidae > Xiphias > Xiphias gladius. Next base: position 12,397,018 of record NC_053413.1, read on the forward strand.
ATTAAAAGCTATGCAAATCGACGTACAATGGCTAATAATAACACAGTTAACGAGTAATGAGAAATGTGTTGTTATGTAAGAACAGGCCAAAATATTTTGACACTACATAATCTAGTCATTTCTGTCTCTCAGTGATCAGAGGTCAAAATGGGGGATAAGTGTTTAGCCCCTCCTAAAAAATGGAAGTTGCATAGGCTTGTCTTGAGCACCCCCACCTTCGGCCTTCCCATTTGGAGAAAGTTTTTAAGCAGAAATAGCCACACGCCATCTCATACCTGGCGTCAAATAAGAGACAGTCTCTTATCAAGAGCCTTTGTTTTCATGGCTCATCGGCAGGTTAAAATCCTGCGGGACGTTTAAAAGGACCTATAAACCTGTTGCCTGCCCTCACGTCGAGCAGGAGAATGAGACACTGATGAACACAAAGACTCAGGCCACCAAAGTTTGAGTTGAGTGGTCAAAACACAACGAAATCAGATGAAATGTCGAAATCTCTATAGAGAATTGGCAAATACGTATTTTAAACAGTTCAAGATGGAGAAAATGAGGCTTTAGCTGCATTCTTGTTGCTTGTTACTGTGGCGGTTTGTTGCTGGTGAAGGTGGAGGTGGGTAAAATTATACTAAGTTAAACTTTTAGCAAAGATTTTATCATCATTGATCAATTTTGGGCTTTATACTTATCATTAGTGGTCTAGGCTTCATTAGTGAAAATCTTGATAACAGGTGGAAGGTACTGCCATTTTAGCCACAACAAGGACTGTTGTAAGACAAATAAACAACGTCTGTCTATATTACCGTTTCACGGCTAACGTTCATGCATTTGTCTCTAGAAAAGCTACATTGTAGTGCATCAGACAGCTAACTCCCGGGAGGAGCTAACTCCGTCTGGTAATATGCTATTGTGCCGTAACGTTACAGCCCATTGAAGTGAACAAAGAAGTCTTTTCCACCACACACAAGCTGCTAATACTCAGTAATAACACTGCAAGATCGCTCAGGCCGAATGGACGAAAATCCAAGACCCCGCTTTTCGCGACTGTGGCACTCAGCGCAACTTGAACGATGCACTTAAAACTTGATCATTACTCCGCTAACAACGTGACAGACAACTTTTGTTTGACATGCATATGCTTGCTATGAATGTGTATTTATTCACACGTTTACCTGGATTTAATAATGTGGCATCCAACAGGGAGAAACGAACGGCTGGAGTATAGAGAAAAACAAAGTTAGGGATAGGATCCTTCCCCCGTGGTCCGGACGGTGGGTTTGATGAAGATGAGAAAAGGCAATATGAACGACTCCTCCGCCGCCTCGTCTCGTTGTTGTCTTCGTCACGAAACTGAAAACAGGTCTCCAACACGAACCATAACTCTTGTGTTACTCCGTTTCGTTGTTGTTAAAGAAATTGTTACCATTTCATTTCCCAAGTAGACATTTTAACAACCTCCACATTGTCGGTTCCAGTGGAGTATCACTCCGCAGCACAGTCTAAAGGAGGACATGGACGCTGAAACATCAGCGGTGTCCAATTTCAACTAAAACGAAGTAACCAAACGAAGCAGGTTTCGACTGTGTTTGGATTGATGCGGTGATAATGTTAAATACTCCTAAATGTCACTGTTTTGTGCCTGCGAACGAAACACAAAACGATCGGAGTACCGATTCGCGCGGATCTATGTCGAGTAGCGGATGAGGACAGCGGAAAGCCCAACAGACCAGACCACCAGAAGATGGAATGATAATATCGGAGGGAGGACCAATTGGATGCGACGAACATTTGATTGGCAAGTGGAACGCCCAAATATGTTTCAACACCATCCTTTAGGGCAGTCTCGTTTTGCCTGCGGGTTGCTTGCGCTTTAATTTTGCCCTCGCTGCCCAAAAAAAAAAAAAAAAAAAAAGGTTCATATTGTGTGTGTGTGTGTGTGTGTGTGTGTGTGTGTGTGTGTGTGTGTGTGTGTGTGTGTGTGTCAAAGAAACATGGGAGTTCACCATGCTACCTTTTGCGAAACATGGCTAAGAAAGTTTAAGTGGGTTATAATTAGCTACAATGTTCAAATTCATGGCCAAAGACTCCTGTTTATGGGGTGAACACGCTGCGAACAAATTGAAAAATATTGCCATGAAATAATTACACTTATCACAAAGGCCTATAAAAATTATTTAATTATATGATAATATGTGCAATCATGCAATATTAAATATCATAACATGTTAATGATGCCAATTTTGTGTCCAGTAGTTTTTTTAGTCCTATGTTAAGGGAGAAAGCACATCTATCTTTGAAAATGCTGTGAAAACATCCCTGAGAAACAATTATGTTAATTAAAGTGTCTTATTTGTAAATGACTGATGAAGTATCATCATGTATTCACAGTGACATTTTTGTCCCATGGTTTTAGTTTAGATCAGTGTTTAAGGAGAGAAAAAATATCTGTAGTTACAAAATGTTATCAGTACATCCCTGAAAACTATTTATAGCCATTGCACTGGCCTACGTGTTCAATAATGTTTGAAATCTTGCAATATATAATTATGTATTCACACCTTGTCCAATCATTTTTGGCATAGTGTTTGGGAAGGGAGAAAAAAATAGCAGTTAGAAAGGTCAGAGTAGTTGTCAGAGAAAATTAATGCTATATCCATTTCCTTTTCTCAAACTGGAATCAAAAGACTGAGTTTACAGCATGAGCCAGCATCTCACTCACAGAAACTGCCTGGCACCTTGTTTTCTTGAGTTGGTGGTTAAGTAAACAGGGCTGCAGTTAGTGTCAGTGTTTTGTTTTGAGACTTTCTAGAGAAAACCTCAACTGGTTTTAGGGGAAACAACCTAAATAACATCTGTGCAGGCCTTTACGAGAAAAACTCAGCCATCCACTTTGTGGTTCACAACACAGGCACACACATGCTCAGCATGCATTGCACACATGCAACTCACACCTGTATGCCATTTACACAGTGGCTAACAGGTTATCCTTTTGGAAATAATCAACGTAAAAATAAGTAACTAAATAAATTTCATCCCGCTGAATATCCAGCTACAGAAACAGACAATGCATGCTTTGAATTCCATTGTTAAAGACAAATGGAGTTATATGAGTAAGGCCGTAAGGCTACAACTATATATTTTTGCAACAGGGTTTGAGGAGCATTTAGTCAATGTGCGCACATCAACCGCATTATGACAAAACTGGTCTCATGTCACAGATTCACTTGTGAAGCTCCTACAGTACACCTGGGGAAAGCTGCCGCATGTCTTTGCCATGGAAGTGATCATATCGCAGCTCTACACGAAACATCAAAAGAATGTTCGGTTTGATGCCTTTTAAAAAGTAGGACAAACGGTGTGGAGGCAAAACAACATCAAGGTTGAACGGTAAGGCACAATACTCTAAAAAGCTATTTTTAGAGTGAAACTCCATTTTCCTAACCCCGAAGTGTATAGCTTCTCCTCCACCCACTCTTTCCTGGGCTCTCTCTTCTTCTTCTAGACAAGCACTGTCGCTTTGTAAATGGGTTACCCCCAATAAGCCACCCACGCATCAGGTACAGTTTGAAAACCTGGGGCATCCTGTTATGACTTCTGGTTTCCTGTTTCCTGTGAAAAATACAGCCCCCTCTCTCTTTCTCACACACACACACACACACACACACACACACACACACACACACACACACACACACACACACACACACACACACACACGCACACACACACGCACTTATGAACTCCACCACTCATCAAACACCAAACAGAGCAGGGCTGGGATCAGCTATTCCATATATATTAGTTTGAGTGTTTGTACTTGCAATCCCGGCTCAAGTATTTGTGAATGTATTGAATATAAATATCATACTGCCTATTAGATTCAGTAAATGATGTGGTGGCATGTTTTCTCATATTAGATTTTTCACAGGAAGAACCACCCAGTATATTAGTGAGTTTTTTTAATGGGTATCACATACAGTGATATTCTAGTGGTCAGCCCTCGGCCTTGAGAAACATCCAAAGCTGCAGCATTGTGAGGGAGTCATTATGCTATAAGGTGACAAGAGCAGCTGTGTTCCCCCATTCTTCACAACATTGAATTCGTTTTTATTTCATGTATACGCACTCTCATTTCACATGCCAGGGAGGAAGATGTACAAGTGTCAGGGGATCACTGAAACAGCAATAACAGCGGTGTGTGCTCGTGTGTGAACCGCAGGCCCCTGCTTGCCAAAAGTATGAAAATAACACTGTTTGTGACACACAACATGCTGCAACTGCACACCCCCTACCAAGATACCTGAGCATTTTTCTCAACAGGGGCCAGCCACATCACTCTTAATGAGCAGAAATCTTTCTGCCTTCCTGCAGTGGCTCTAGTCTGCCATGCTGAGTGCTCAGTGACGGTGTGCACGGTTAATTGTCTTGGCACAAAGTCATAGCCCCATTTCCCCCTCTTTTATGTTGTGACTGTTGTTGGTGCTGAAAATGAATTTTAACATACTTGCGTAGTGCATTCTCCACACAAGATTGTTTTGTATCAGTTTTGGATTGCCGTTGTCATCTTGTTTATACTTGATGTGAGTCTAAAAGCAGCAATGGTCAGTAGTTTTATAATAATCAAAGCATAATTTCTTCTTTTTAATCAGAAAAAGAGAAAAAAACACAGTAACATCCTGTTCTTTTTCCTGATTTTTAGCTCACCACCCCCTCCCCCTTTCTTGCAGATTGGAATTCATTAGCAATCAAAGAGCCCCTGACAAACGCCCAATCTTAATTACCCTCTCATTTGCATATTTGCATATTAATGACTGCAGACTTTGCTGTTTTTCTGCTGCAGTAGTCCCCCTCCCATCAACATTGCACAGATTCAGCCACCCCACATACTCCAACAGTATGTCTTTCTCCGAGCTCAAGGCCTCACACTTGAAGCTGACTGAAGCTGACAGAGATTCAAGGGGAGACATTTCATTATCACTCTAGACGTTAGCAAAACAGATGCATCACTGAGCTTGTGATTCAAGTAGAGGACTAATGTATTTCATCAGTGCTTTAGTTCACTTTCCTTGCCTTCTTTCAGTATGATGTATTAGTTAACTTGGTTACAACAATGTACACACATCACACCACTCAGCTGGGCTATATCTTAATATCTTGGTTTGGTAGCAGACTTTAGTAACTAATTATGCCAGAAGTCCCCAGTGTGATACAGTTAATACGCTGCCCCCGTCTGGTGAAACAAGTGTAAGACAGAGAACAAATATTCTGGCAAATGAAGACATCATGTTCAAATATTACAATACATACCATTTATTGACAATTTTGATTCTATAGAGACAAAGTTTTTTATTATTTTACCATACAAAACATCTATATTTTTAAGCCATTACTGAGAGGAGGAAGTACACAAAAAGAACAAAGGAGAGAAATGCACTAATCCTGCCTCAAAACGGGATGCACTTCAATCCCAAATCCATGTCCTGAGACTGCTCAGTGAGTGCAGCTTGCTTAAGAGATAAAAGCAGTCTTGTTACAGTAGGTACTGTCCAGGGCTGAATCTCAGCCTCTGCCCCAGCATAGTTCACCTGAAGCTACTGATATGATGCTGTTTTTGAGTTACTAAGAAACAACCCCAAGATACAGACAGAGCAGAGGTGCATTTAAGTTTGCATCTTTCTTTATTTTTGGCTTTGACATGAGTGTCATGCTAATATGTTTTAAACACTGTGCTTCACCTCAAGACATCTCAAAATTTGTAGAAATCAGTCACATCAAAGAATGCAAAAAAATTCCTAGACTCATTCACCTCTTGCTAACACAGACACACATAACCTGACCTGTTCAGTAAAATAAACCAATTCTTACATTTCTCAATGTGTTTGCATATCACATATAAAAAAAAATTCATATATGTATCTGCCTGTACACATGTACAGATGCTTAACCATGATTGTAATAACTGGGATTGACACACTCGTGCTGTAAGCATCAAAACACCTTGGAGAAATTCAGACAAGAAAACCAAAAAAAGCTGAACCGAAAAAGAGACATATTAGAAAATTAAGCGTGGCTATTATATTTGTTTTTATATTCTTTTAAGAGATAAATCTTCCAGTTATGATACTGTATGTACCGTCTTTATGCCTGCAGGGTACTGAGGTGGGGAAGAACAAAAAACTAATGGCATGTTCATCTCCAAAGAGATTTAATGGCCCAAAATCCTGAATTGAACTTAACACAAATTACTAATGACTCCCATTGAAAACAAAAATTCTGAGGAATTATGCTGTAATTGATTTAAGAAGAAACAGTTTCTCCGTGGACTGACTCCACAAAAGGTGCAAATTGTAGATGGAGTATCTTTCCCGGCGTGTGATCAACTGGCTTATATTCCAGCAGAGTTGATTTGATAGCTGGAGCCTTTAGGGGTTCACCTGTCGCAAAAAAGATGTCTATGTGTGGGTGTATGGTTTTATTCAGCAGCTTCTCCATGTTTTTCCATACGGTGTGCATGAGTGTAAGTAGGTTGTGTGTTCAGTCTGCAGTGCGCGTGGGAGTGCTTGGTTGGTTCATCCCCATGGTTTTACAAAGCCAGCCAGCAAAATCTACCTCCTCCGCCTCAGACCGCTTGATAAATGTATGGTTCTGCAATAAAACACAAACAATCACATAGCAATAAGATACTGGATGTTAAAAACTTAATGATCGAAATGAACAGAGTTTGTGCTGCACACTCTGACTTTACAGCGAGTATGGATACAAGATTTTTCTTTACAAATTTGACTCAAGTTTAACCCCAGAGCGGGTTTGGCTGAAGCTTTTCTACAACAACTATTTTTTGAGCTCTATATCTTCGACTTGTCAGATATTGAACGTGTTCACAGTGCACAAAAGATAAAAGTGAAAAGTTAAAGTTTAAATTCAAACTTAAGTCTTAGTCTAACTGTGGACACTCACCATCAACATTTTCAAGTCTGCCCTGTCCGCTGGATTTTTGATTAGACTGAAAATAAAGGAAGAGAGAGTGGAATCTTTTAGAGAGAGCTTTTCATTCATCAAGTTGGTCACAAAACACTTCTGATGGGTAACACTCAAAAAAGAAGTTGTGTTGTGTATTAGGTGTATGTAACAAAGGACAGTTGAGCAATGTTGTCAGGCTAAATTGTTGTCTCACCACTTTGTCACAAAGTCCTGGAAATCAGAGGTGAATAAACCAAGGGGTAGTTTGGGAGGGGGCTGAAATACAGAAGAAAGTTGAATGAACATCGGATCAAATCACCAACAGCAGAGTGTGACACTTTCCTGATTTAGCAAGGATGAAATTTAATACTATATGGAATCAGAGGGCAAATTGGTGCTGTTCTTAGATTCTTACCTCATTTACTATGTAGTCTAGGAGTTCAAAGATGGCCATAACAGCACCATGACCTGGAAAAGGAGTCAAGGTAAACTGTGTTTTATATTCAACATGTCATGTCATGACTGTTATGTAAAAACCCACAGATTTTAATCGGTGTCTGTTTGTTTGGCTCACCGCTGACAGGTCTTCCCGGTGGCCTGGGTCTGGGTGAAGTGCTGTGTGTCTCTCCCTCACTACCGTCCAAGATGGGTCGTCCAAATATGGCCTCCAGTTCTTTAGCATCTGGGGGAGGGATGGGGTAGCGTCCAATCGACAGCTCCACAAGGGACAAGCCCATACTCCACACATCTGACTGCACAGAATAGTGGGTTCCCTGCAGTCTCTCAGGCTAAACAACAAACATGAACAATACACAACAAAGTCAAAAATTAACATTATATTACCAAATACAAGGAACAGTTCAAGCATTACATTACAGATATCAAATGGCTAAGATATTGTTCTGGCGTTACTTATGTTTAGAACTGTCTGTCGATTGGGCCATTCCTTAAAGTCTACATTAAAAAATATACAACATATTTTTTTATTTAAATTGAGGCACTGGTTGAAGTTAGGTTATTGATAGTTTAATGGAGCTTAGTGGTCTGGACAATATGCTAAAGGATTGGAACATCTGATTTTAAAAGCAACAAAAAACAAGTTAGACACACAGGCTAGAGGGTCAGAATAATGTTGAGGAACTGAACCGAGTTTATCTTTTCAGAGCATAATTCAGAAAGACCAACATACCGACATGTAGGATCTTGTACCAACAAAAGAATTGGCCATAGAGTCTATGAGCTGCCCGCTCACACCAAAGTCACACAACTTGATCTCACCACGCGAATTCACCAGTATGTTTGAAGGCTTGACATCTGTCGGTAAAAACGGATATACACATGCTTTAACAAAATTTAAAGAACCTTGCTATTGTGCGTTATGCCTCACAGATGAAACTCCATTTCAAGAAATACAAAAATCAATAATCAAAATTCTGATACCTCTATGCATGATTTGGTGTTTTTCTCTCAGGTAGGCAAGACCTCTCAAAACCTGTTTTAAAAAGGGGAGAAATTACTCATGTACACTGTAAATAACCTTAACGTGAAAACATCAGTCAGAAACAATCATGAAACATGTCCATGCCCATGGTGTATGATTGCATATTAAGTCCATGGTCTATTTTGAGCTGAATACAGTAAACTGAAAGAGTGATATGATAACAAAGAGACATTGATTTTTTTAAGCCTTGATTAAATTGCTTTATTTCATTAATCATTCATTAATCCCAATAATGTAATACCATATAATATGACAATATAGTATATACTTACAGCAATGCTGACTTTGCCCAGAATCTCTTCAGGGATCCTCCTTGCTTGTTTCAGCACCTGGTCCAGAGATCCACCATCCTGGACAGTAAAGGGAGACAATAAAGAACACAACAGGTCAAGAAACAAACTGCTTAAAGCACAGAATTTCAAAGGCACACATCCTTCCAATTACTGTAACCTGCACTTACTTTGTAATACAGTTATTGTAAAGGTACCGTGGTTTTCTATCTGTGGAATGTACAAACATATGTTTTTCAAGAACAGGTATTCTAAAGTAGTTTGTAACTTCATGTTATGGCCACCACAACAAATTTGCACAGCATTCAGTCACAACACTCTTGTTTACCAAAAACCTTTATTACTTTTGAAAAACTAAGTTAAACATGATACTGACCCATAACTCTAGAAAGGCCATGGAGGATCAATGCCCCCACTCAATGTCATGTCCCTGAAATAAGCAAAAAGAGGGCAGCAGGACCTCAAGTCCTCCAAGTCCAGTTACACGGTTTCCATACCTGATCTTCAGTATGGGTATACACTGATGAGCCAAAACATTATGTCCAGCAGGGGCACTCTGACCAGTCTGCAGCTATGCAGCCCCATATGCAGCAGGGTGCAATGCATTGTATGTTGTCACGCATTCCTCCCATAGGCATCCTTACAATTTTCTGCAACTTGTGCCACAGTAGCCCTTCTGTTGGTTCAGACAAGATGGGATAGCCTTTGTTGCCATCGCGTATCATTGATGGCAGGCTCATGATTTGTCCCTTCCTCGTACCACTGTTGGTAGGTACTCATCACTTCTGACTATGACCACCTCATAAGCCTTCTATTGCGGAGATCCTCCAACCCAGTCATTTGGCCATAATGATTTGGCCCTTGTCAAAGTCGCTCTGGTCTTTATACCTGCACATTTCTCCCACATCCAACACACTGAATCGACTATTCACTTACCGTCTAATATATCCCAGACTTTGATATGTGTTGTTGTTACGAGATAATCAACATTATTTGCTTCATCTGTGATTGGTCGTAATGTTTTGGCTCATTGATGTATAAGAGTACAAGTACAATAGGGCAAAATAAGATCAATTTAGAAGATAAATACAGCAATACCTTACTACTAATATCTTTTACAGCTACCCACACACACAGTCACCCCTCTCCAATTCTCTCACCATGTGTTCCATGCAGATGCTGATCTCTCCATCGCTGTAAAAGGCTCCATAGAAGCCCACAATGTAGGGAGAGTTACATTCATGCAACACCTGAAGCTCTCGGATGATCTGGTTTCTGATAGCAGGTTTAATTTCTAGATGAATGAGCTGAACAGAAAAGACAATTTAGACAGAAAATATAGTCAGAATTACTTTTCAGCACCACAACAGTTTGAATATATTCATGTCATTAAGGCAACAGTCTATTTGTAGCTCACCTTTCTGGCCATGATTATTCCCGATGGTTTGTGGCACTCTTTGCTGACCACACCTCCATTGCCTGCACCCAGCTCACAGATACGATGGAAGTCATCATCTTTCAACTCTCCTATCTTGGCCTTCTGGGTAAGGAAAGCTTCTAATCTTTTCTTCTGCTGTTCATCCAGGTCCAACTCTTCCAATATTGTCTTAAGTGCCTCTAAATTAGCCCTGAGAAAATGGATACAGAATAGGAATAAGCCATCTTTCAGATTGCACAAATTACTGACATATTTACAGCATATTCAATATACGACTAACAATTTGGTCAGTAGGGTAACTTACTCAGATGTAACGTCCGTGTTGATGGACGTGGATAATCCATCGCCAGTAGGAGCAATGTTTAAGGGAACTGGTCTCTTTTTAGGAGCCATGCTCAATTGTGGATAAACTATGGGCTTGGGTTGAGTGATACTTTTCTCTGGGCTACAAGTAACGATTTACAAACCTACCCTCTCCACGTAGAGGTTTCTGACTGGAGGTAAAGAAATGCTATTTGGGATCACCATAAAGATTCATTTCATATGCACTTGGTTTAGAGTTTAAATAGCAAAATGGTGTTATCTTGAATATGCTATCTGGACTAGCTGAACTTTTCGTTTCCTGTCAGTTGTCAGGTATGACAGTTAGTTAAACCAGGTAAATATGACCTAACTTGAGGATCAGGCTCAACAATTTATACGGGCTTGGCCTCAGACTCTGCTTAAATTATCGTTTTTTGATTCACAACACAATGAGCAAAGCTGCAAAATATTTTAAAAAAAGAATGGGGTACTATAATGCTACCATTAGCTAGTTGGCTCAAGTTAAGTTGACGTTAGTTGTTTTACGTTAAATGACGATACCTGAGCAGGATAACTAGCATTATGGTCACTGCCCTAACTTGAAGTAAGTGATTTTTTAATTCATCTACACAGAACTAGCTACAACATAACGGCAAACAGAATATTTTCAGAACCAGAGCCATCACTAGCAGCTAGCTAACTTCATCTGCTAGCCGTTGCGTGATAGCACCGCATTCAACGCTAGCCAATAGAAAGCGACTGTTTTACTTTACTTCCAGCGCTGTTTCCCCACCCATCTGTTTAAGTTAGTAACTCCAGTTTATTGGGGCTACAGTATCGGTCAGTTTATCCTCGCCACTTCCTTCAGCTGGCAGTTATGTGTGGTTGCTGTAGACAGACACCGGGTCCGAGGCTCAGCGACAGAGGTGGGGGCGCGGCGAAGTCAGTACCGGGGCCCAGCAGCACCGCAAATTGCCCGGTGTATCTGTGGAGACAATCTCGCGATATTTCAGATGTTGACAGTCAGCTGTGGAGTAGTAACTACATGTAAACGGGATTATGTAATGACACTATCACCAACAACGCTGTTCTCACATATGGGTTAATAATAACGACAACGATTATTTTTGGTTTATAAGCATATATTTTTTACAATTATGAAACATTTTGCTGATACAAGCTACGGAAAAGGATGCTGTTATACACTCACTTGCCAGTTTATTAGGTAAGCAACATTTAGCTAAAACTAATGCAGTCTAACAAAGCACTCGCTGGAAAATGAACGATATAACCTTTAATGAAGGTAGGGATTATTGCAGAACTTGTGATAGACTGCATTAGTTTTAGCTAGGAGTACATAATAAACTTGCAACTAAGTGTACATGTATGTTGACCTACACATGGCTGGGTTAATCAGTTAGGTTCCCATCAGGATTGACAGGTCCACCAGTGCTGCTATACTGGAACAGCTGTCTCCAAGGTTTTTCTTTGTCCATTAGTTTGTGGTGATTGTATTAAACAACACATTTTTTTTTAAAGAATATTCACCATGTGAGCACAATATTACCTAAAATAATAAAGGCATTACAACTCGATTTTGACACAGGGCTCATTTATAAGAAAGGATCACAGGATTATAACGTAGGATGTAAATGCGAATTCCCTAACACATTTGAGATGAATCAAATTAGAGAAAACCAAATGACATGCAGTGAACCTGGGACTTTGGGCCCTCAGTGATCTGAAGCGCCTGGGAAGTTCCCTGCTTTGCTCGGCTGGTAATCTAGCTTTACAGCGCCTGTGGTACAAGAAGCACGTGTGAAGGTATAATTTCTCAACACCTCGAAAGAATACTGCTCTGTCCAATGGTTTATAAAATAATCTGTCTGGATTGTTTGTGTGGCCTCTCTTGCTGGGCCCAAAGAAAGGTCACCATCTTTTAACCAATGGTGACTTCACTGAATAGAAAATCATTAAAATTACATTTTTGAATTTTTTTTTCATTCAAGTCAGTGCAGCAGTATATGAAAAAAAAGACAAACAAACAATGACAAAAAAACAAACAAAACAAAACAAAAAACTATTAAATTGTTCAAAATGGACCACCTTACAATGTTAAGAGCTTTTAGATCTACAGTATAAACCCCATGGCCAATGGCCTAAATTTCCTCCAAAAAAAGTTGTTGTTTTTTTTTTCAAATATCCTGCAAACACAAGAAGAACAAGTCAATTGGACCAAATACATATAATACAACAATAAGTCTGAAAGCAAGTGTGATTTCTTCACCAAGAGACTAAAATGGTTGGAGAAAATGTAACCCAGCTACCTGTTTATGTATGAAACACTGCTACAAATCTTTTCATGACGACATACATTTAAATGATATAGCTTATTTTGTACTGTGTCCGAAAAGCCCAGATAATCTCTGTGGCCCTCTCTCATAAACAACATTAATTTCTCACCAACACATCAAAGACCACTGAAACACTGCGTATTTGTTTTAAAGGCTTTTATCTGATCACTTATCTCTTGCTGTGTGATTTTCTTTCAGCAGGGGGCACTCTTGATCATTTCTTTACAGCCTCGTATCTGCCTGCTCTGTAGCTGTTTCCTTTGGACAGCGGCAGCTTTAAGACAGCAAGGGAAACAGAGGCAAAAGAAACAGAGAGAGAAGGACTGTTAAAGTGCACATTATCACAAAGCCGTCATTCAGTTTTCCATCCTACCCCCTGATGGGTTTGGCCTGGCTGATAAAGGTTGGGAAGTTTGGTGTTTCTGGTGCCAACAACAGCAGCCACGATGCTGATTGTGCCAAAAATAATGTATGGGAGGATCTTGCTGTAAATACCTGCAAAGAGAACAAAAAGGCACTTGAGCTAGAATTGTCATCGATCTGTTGATTTTTATCATGGGTTGCAATCATAGGCCTTTTTCACAGCTGACAGTTTGACTTGTCAGACACAGGTGTAATGAGTAACATTGTTGACTGGTGCATTAGAACAGAATATCTGCGACCTGTGAAAGAGGCCTATGAGTCTGATTCTTTTTGGGAACGATACATAAAGAGAGTGCTCTTTTGTTAACAGTGCAATTAAAATTCTCATCAAGCAAATATGTCAGGCTGATGAGAAATATGACGAAACCTACAGGATCTCAAATTTCTGTCTATATGGTAGGAGAGCTCTGTGACTGAGTGTAAATAATCTGTTACCAGTTCACTGATTGACAAAAATGCAATCAGTTTTGACATTTTTCGGCTTTTCGGGCCATGACAGAAAAGATACCCCTCTGCCCTGCCTGACAATGTCTCATAACTCAATTGTGCCTTAAATGTGATAAGTGAAATACTAAAACTTAGAGGCAAGAGAGTCAAGGAGCGGTCCAATATCCTAATATTTCTTGTGATTAAATAAAACTAATGTCATGTATTAAAATTTAATTTTTAAGTTTATGACTTGGCTGGGAGCACATTTTAAGAGGAGGTTAAATTGAGATTGCCATTACTCTGTCTTTCTTTTAGTATTTTTTTGCCATTTATAATTTAAAAAGACCCTTCACTGAGGGTGCAATACTAAATTGCTGGAATATCTGTTTAAAGTTTAGTGTGTTTACTCCAGTGTATTTTTATATTTTTGATGCCATTCCATTCTCACTCTCAAAGTACTTGGTTTAAATACAACAGCAAAAAAAACAGACAGAACCAAAATACACTTGCCCATGTAAATCACATAGGGATAAATGACGGTGCCTATTCGTGCAGCTGTGGAGGCAATCCCTAATCCCATGTTCCTGACCACAGTAGGGATTAGCTCAGTGAAGAACACGTAAATGAAGCAGTAAACACCAGACACAACAATCTTTCCCACAAAGGTTAATACCTGGAGCAAGAAATGCATGTCTGAAAAAAAAGGAAAGAATAGACAAGGCAAATACAATTTTACAAGTGCATAGTGATTTCTATTCCTTTCAGAGATCCCTGATTTAGTCAGTATTGTTCTTTGTGTCTACAGTACAGACCCTCAGGAATCAGCCTGATGAGCAGAAGTGTGATAGCACAGAACATCCGTGTGGGGAAGAGGAGAGTGTGTCTTGGCACCCGGTTAACCAGCAGCAAAGAGGCTGTACACACCACAACGTCAACGGCGCCAGAAATGAAGCAGTTGAGGTAGGCATTTCCCTTCAGGTTGCTAGTACAGAGAGAGAGACCATAGAAAAACCATGGCGACAGACATCCAGCAGAAATACAAAATTAACACTGAATAAAGATGGAAGACAGTGTCTTTACATAATACATCGATTTCAGTGGTATTTTTTACTTTGAAGGGGGCATATTGAGCCCCAGCCTGAATCCAGTTTCTTCATACTAATACCATTTATTCAAGGGCTTTGAAGAAGCTACACTTTAAATATGATTGAACACTGAAACTGAAATTTCTTCTCACATCTTCACATTAAAGTGTGGTTGTACTGTAACCACAGCAGTAAAACAAGCCAAACTTTTCTGTTATGGGAAATTATCTCAAATTAATATGGTCTCAAATTATAAGGACTATGTCCCATGTACAAAAATTGTAGTTAGTGGGATTGACACATCATTTGTCTCCAAACTGCACTTGTT
The DNA here is from genome assembly GCF_016859285.1 of Xiphias gladius. Lineage (NCBI taxonomy): Eukaryota > Metazoa > Chordata > Actinopteri > Istiophoriformes > Xiphiidae > Xiphias > Xiphias gladius. The sequence continues at coordinate 12,412,123 of NC_053413.1, forward strand.
CTGATCTGATGGTTACAGTATATTTTAAAGGCCTCCATATTTTATTTTTAAATCTTTTTCAAATTAGAGGTGGTAGTCTGGCACTCAGAGTGATCATTTTTAATTATCAAACATTATCCTACCATGGTGTTCACAAAGCAGCTAGAGGGAATTATTTTGTATAATATAAAACTGTATATGCAACCATATTTAGGAAAGTTAAAAACTTAGATTGAAAAAGAGTCCAACATTACTGTATGAAAACACCTAGAATTGTAATATTCCTCGTGTTATGGGTCCGTATCAGGTCCATATAAGTGTATGTCTGCTCTTCCTCACCTTTATTTCGCTGAATCGGACACACATAAAAAAGAAACAGAACAGTCATACCGTGTGCAGTGTAATGTTTGCTTGCCAAAAGTACAAACAGATTGCCACAGTTCTGGCCATACATTAGACTGGAGCACAAAGTTTTCCACATGAGGAGTGAAAACTGAGTAAGTGCCATTAGCTCCAAGCACTCTCCAGCCCTGAAAATTACCTCAGGGACGGAGACTCTGTTCCGTTTTGCAGCATTGCGTATGACAAACTCAGCCTCCTCCACCCGACCTTTCTGCAAAAGCCACAGCGGAGACTCAGGAATCAGCCTGAACAGAGAGACAAGCAGAAGTGCATTGAACAATGAAAAAATTTGCATTTTACAACAAAGACATTGCACAGCAGTAAAGGCTGATCTTCTGAGGGCATGAAAAAAAAACCCTGAAAGCTTCAAAGGGACATATTTGCATTTGCATGAACTACAATAATTCCATACAGTCAGACATCAGGACATGTACTTGTGAATATACGGTATGTACACTGTGTTAATGACTGAGATCTGTACTGAGATCTGTACCCGGAGCTGAGCCATAAAACTCAAGACAAAGACAGGAAGACACAGGAATGGGCAGAGACGGACAGGGTTTACTCTATTTTTAAAAACAGCATGTGATTGAATAAAGACAGGTATTTATCAGCTGTGAGAACTGGTATAGACCAGCCCAAACTAGCACCGCCACAAAGTCCGTTGCCATAGCTCATTAGCAAGCTCTATCAGTCAGAGCTTGCTAATGAGCTAACCGTTTAATTTTGCAGTGAACTGACTCGCATTTCTTTACCTGAAGTTAAGAGAACACAAAAGTTACCCAGCACAAATTTCACCCAAATACTGACGTGCGTCAGATTTATTTAAGTGTACAGACAACAATCTTACTGTTTCTCTTTTGAATTGATTTTGACTGAAATTTGCTTTTTGTGCATGTGTATGTTGTTTTATGACAGAATTAAATAGATTCAGACTAGTATTTAATTTGTCATGATAATCAAATAAAAATACAAACCAGACACAATCTTTCACATCAGGCCCACTCAGTTATATATCAGGATACACAGCACAATTAAAACCAGTAAAATGGGAAATTTAAATAGAGGAGGGTGTATGCATAAAATGACACATGGGACATAAGTGGATTGATTATGAGACAACAGGCCCCTGGGCACGGACATGTAAATGGCCCCCCACCAGTCCTAAATAAAACAAGAAAACATACTCAGACTGCATAAAATGACTACAAACCCCATGACTGTGGAGATGCTTTGTGTCTCTTTATGGTCCTGTTGTGTTTCTGCGTGCCCATTTTGCATCTCTTTGTTGTCATATTGTGTTTTTTTGCAGTTGTTTTGTGTGTCTTTGTGGTAATTTCTTACCACTCTGTGGTTGTTTGTGACTCTTTGTAATGATTTTGTATCTCTTTGTAGTCATTTGCATCTCATTGCAGTGGTTTCGTGCCTGTCTGTGGTTTTGTGTCTCTTTGTGGTCGTTTTACGTCTCTTTGTGGTCATGTGCCCGGTAGGCGCATTCAGTGTAGGTTCCATGGGAACGTACCAATGAACAAGAACATTCGTAAGCCGACATTCATCAGACCTACCAATACGTTGGAATAAATAGGAAACTGGGGATGGCAGTAGCACCCAGCAGCAACCTCCAGCCTCGTAGGAAGTAGGCAAAGAGCACCAACAAGGCATAACAGATGCCAAAACCTAGACTGTGGCCCAGAAGGGTGTAGCTCACCCTGGCAGACTGGTTCAGCATCTAAGACCCTGACCAAGAGGAGGATCAAGAACATGGCATTAATGAGAGAAAACGAGAGGGTTGAGTTCCCCAAGGCTCAAAAATCACTTAATCCAACTGGTATATACTGGTGTTTTGACTCAAGGTGGAAAATAGTGAAAACTGTCTGTAGCCATATTTACTTCATTGCTTCCTCCACAGGACACCTAGGTTTGCATGTGAAGTCCGACAATGAACATTAAATGACTTTGTACATCTTGCCTTAGGGGGGAAAAAACCCCATGTCACTGCCACACTGCTAAAAGTAAGCTATACTAATGTCAAAGAAAGATACAGGAGAAGATGTTCAAGCAAGTTGTGTCTCACCCAGTACAAGTGGCGCAGTGTAATTGGACATCTGGCCAAGTCGTCTCAGACAGTTGAGACTACATGAACCAACTGACAGAGGTGGCGTTGATCAAGGCAGTGACTGTTTGTAAGACCATAGTGAGAAAAAAACCACCGGTTTTCTGCCAAAACTGTAAGACAATGCACAAAAACATGAAAATGAATTGGTTACACACCATCAAACTTAAACATAATCACTGACTTTTGTGAGTGAGCATGATGACTACCTGCTGTAAATGTCAGTAAGGTGTTGGTATTACCGTTAGTCCCTAAAGGAATCATAAGGGAGTCATCTGGTCTATTCAGTCTGATTCTCAGAAACCCACTCGCTGACTGTGGTGTTTGGTTGGCTGTTAAAGTGTAACCTTGGCATTCCCTGCTTTTATGGTCTTCTGTTTAAATGGTAAATCACCCCAATGAAGGCCCTGTGTTGAAACGTGATGGTGAAATAAAGAAGATCCTTCCACTTTGTCATCAAGTTGTTATTTGTACTCATGTTTAAATAAGAAAAATTTGTCAGCTATTAACTAATCTTTAATAATCTAACTGTTAAGTCTTAAAAGAGTCCTAAAAGTAAATGGAAAATACATTTTGATTATTTTTTATTGGGGAAATGAGTAAAAGTGTGTTTTTATTTATGGATGAAGGAAGCAACGGATTTAATATTGGAGTCAAAGGTTTAACAGAGATGTATTTTTCACACCTTTTTCCTGAGACGAACATCATATATCAAACTGCTCTTTGGACTCTATGGTATTGTGATCATCAGATCCTTGTTCTGTCTGATAGATGAGCTCACTTTGAAGCATTTTTATTCCTCTAGTAGCTCATCCTGAAAGAGCAGTTTAAATTAAATTACTGTTCTGGTTTACTGTGTCTGTGTTTTATATTCATTTTTTGGGCCTTAAATATGTTTATATTTTTACTTTTATTACTGGTTTTGCATGTCTTTTTATCTTTATTCCACCCCCATGACTCTTCTTATTCCATTTGTTAAAACTGTCTTTTTATCTTTATGTTTATATCATGGATTAAGTTTATGGATTTTTCCATGCAAAGTAACTAATAATGATAATAATAATGATAATAATAATAATAATGATAGTAATCCCACACAACAAGATTTATCGGTCTGCGAGGTGACCACTAATATAGGATCCAATCAGGACTCCTACAAACAATAAGAAAGTGGTGAAAAGGACCTTCCTTGCATTGTCACACAGCAGATCCCATTGAAATTAATAGGCGAGAAGACAGTAATTCAGGATACTGTAAATCACGTTTTAGAGAAATATGACAATAAAACAAAATCTAATCTAATCTAATCTAAAATTAAGAGAGTTTCAGCTATGACCTTGAGCTGTCAGAAAGCCAAAGCAGAAATAAAGATACATAATCTTTACATGATGTTAACAGAGTTAAAGGAATAGTACAACACTAGTCAACTTCATCATGCTTCTAAACTGATCAGAGCTGATGACATATAGGACATCGAAGCAATTTATAAACAAAGGCTAAAAGTCCAATTATTTTATGATTCATGATTATCATTCTGCAAATGTATAGATAACCTCAGGCACAATGGTCGCGGTGTATCTCTCAGTGCTGTAGACACATCCATGCAGACACTGCTCCGTGTCATTGCTGCATCCCACTGTCCCCGTCCAGTTTCCGCTCAGTTTGTATCGTGAACAGCTGTCAGGCCCGATCCAGGTGCTGCGCTGCTGGAAGGGGAGCTCCACATCTGTGACCTTGGGTGTGTAGTTGATCGATAGGACTTTGCAGTGGTGTCCGGGTGTATCGGAAACAGAAACCTCGATTACTCCCATGTACCCACATGGAATGGTACTTAAACTGAGCAGAACAATTATTAGAGATTTGAAAAGGGCCGCTGTCACCCAAAAAAGACGTAATTTCATTGAGGTCTTTGATTTGTCCACCCAAAATGAGGGTGTGGACAATGTGCTGGAAGTTCAATTTGTGCTGCTAATACTGCAACACTACTAAAAGCAAGCTCACAAAACTGGTTGTTCGTGAAGATCCGCTCTCACTGCTGCAAAGTAAGACAAATTTGTGGGCCTAACTGTCTGTCACTGAATAGTGTTAAAACTTACCGACAAATGATGTACGCAGTCTGCAGTCCTGAGGAATTCCTCTTTTTGCAGCACCCAAGACATCAGATCACAAGCCCTGCTTGAAAGGATCATGTCAGGAGGTTGTTCAGGGAGAGTTTCACAGAGATTTGTTAGGTCTAATTACGCAATAAAGTAGGCGTTCCCTGAGTTTAGCATGGAAGAAAATAATACCTGTGTAAAACAGCTGCTAATTTTATTGCAGGAGACTGTTCATTTTTTTCAGTGTTGCTCTCCGTGTGCAGTATGTGACCTCTTATTAAGAATAAACAATAACCTGCATGTTGGAGGTAAAACATGTCAGTTTGACAGGAATCAAATTGTTCACTCATGCAGCAACGCACAGTACATTCAGGAACAAAAGTGTATTGAATACCCCTTTTTTTTTTTGCTGGGTTATTGTCACAAAGGCCATTGTTTTTTGCCCTGGGCCATATAGTTCTGCAGTTAAATGCCCTATAAGCCAAATCACTAGTCACAAAGCAATGACAATAAACTATACAGTAAACTATTTTGTCAAATGTCCAACGATAACTGTATAATACTTGACGCTTGTGAGACTCTGAACTCTGCATACGCATTAACATGTCACCAGCAGTGTTGTTGATCAACTTGATCATTCGTATTTTTTTCCAGGGGAGCAGTTGGTTTGCAAGTTAAATCAGGCAAAAGACATAGCAGTAAAAACAACATAATAACATAACAGAAAGGGAAAAATATGTGAGAATAACTAATAAATAAAAAAATAATAAATGCAATTTTATGGTACTAACAGTTTGCAGAAACAGCCATAAAGAATCCACTACAGTAGTTTTGTGTACAACCAACTGACGATGGTGCAGGATAGTGTGTCTTATATCTAAGTGTTGTGATAAAAGTGGCGCTGGAGTAAGTATTCTGAAACTTTGCTTAACTAGGTTCTTAACTAGGTATAAATACCACGAATTTAAAATAGCAAAAATGCAAAATGTACTTAAAGCATCAACAGTAATAGTACTGCAGAGAAATGACCCCTGTGGCTAGTATATTATTATATGCAACATTATTAAATAGTAACTAATAATGCAACATCGTGAGATGGTTAATGGGAGAGGAAAGAACAAACTTCTGCTTCACAGATTCAATCATTTTTGTGACATTTCTCTAATCTTTGCTTATGTGTGTGTGTGTGTGTGTGTGTGTGTGTGTGTGTGTGTGTGTGTGTGTGTTTTTTAATTTTAGCTATTTGAACCTTGAACAGTTATTTATATAAAACCAGGGGAGATGTTTAGAGGGGAAATGTCTCTTTAGTGAGACTGCTAACAACTCAAAGACAACTGAAATGTGACAAGGGGCCCCAAGCAGACAACATTTTGGTAAGGGGCCACAAGCCAGAAAGGCTAAGAGCCACTGTCAGATAAATGTAGTGGATTAAAAAGTACAACATATGCCTCTGAAATGTAATGGACTAGAAGTATGAAGTATCATAAAATGGAGTACTTTTTTACCTAAAAGTACCTAAAAATTGTACTTAGGTACATCTTAAATTGTTACAATCCAGCACTGGATAAAAGTATGTTTCATTTAAACATCAGATAAAACAATGTGACATGAAAAGACCTCTAATGACCTTTGATCACATTGAAAATGTAATTTCTGGAATCCAGTTTAAACAAGTCGAGTAACATCACATCACAGCTCGGCACATCCACAGTGACCTGTCAACTCCTGAACGCTACACCTTGCCATTCTTCAGGCAGTGCTGTAACCATAGCAACACCTCTCTGGCCAGTGCATGGCAATGCCCTCTGACCCCCAGGGAGGTGACCTTTGGCCTGAGGGCCATCAAATGGGGTCAGGGGGTCAACTCTTGCTGGAAGACAGTAAAAGCACTTCACTGATTGGCTATCATTTTCCCTTTCCATACCCTCATCTGTGTAATTGGCATATTGACCAACTGGCCCCTTTGTACATTGTTAGCAGCACCTTGTCCAGTTTACATAGGATAAGTGTAGTGTGGAAGCTGTTCTTCATGATATTTAAGTGCCTGTTCATTATTTTAAAGGTGGGTTTGTGCGTGCAAACCTGAAAACCTCACACATTTTCACCAGCTTGCCTCCACTTCTAATGCTTTCTGAAACATAGAAGAGAAGGACTTTTGAGATTAAGTCTATAACTACGACACTTCCTGCAGTTAGCCAAGCAAGCTGCGTGGCAACGATGGGGAAACCCCTCCATCCACGAGGAGCAGTTCGGCCTGGTTTCATCCCAGTCCTCTTCTCCTCTCCCTCCTGATGATCTATGCCTCCCAGGCCCATCACTTGTCAATATCTCTACATTAATTTGAGAGACTGCATGGCAGCGGAGACACTGTGTGGGGGCAGGGCTCTCTGAGCAGGTATGGAGGGAGGCATGGGTGGGGGGTAGTGGCACATAGGAGACAAGGACAAAAGAAGGAGAGAGGCAGGCGGAGGAGGAGAAACGAGAGGAAAATGAGGAAATGGAAGCGGGATGAAGGATGGCAGAGCTGAGTGTAGGTGAGAAAGACAGGACTGGACAAAGAGGCTGTGTTTTGCCCATTAACCATTCTTATATACGACTTCCCTCAAATATCAAAAGCCCTCTCCATTTGTCCAAATGAGTCCTGAAGTCAGCAGGATCTATAATAATAATGGCTGTTTGAGAGCTGAGCCCCAGTGTGAGGAGAATCAATCACTCTCTGCCATCAAACCTCCAAACCTCGGCAAAAGAGAGTGTAGTACAGTTGTGATTCAGGACAGGAAAAGTGCCATGTTTTTATTTTCAATGCAGACGTATCATGCACCTGCACCGAATCTTGACTCCACTCTGGACGCTTCAATGCCACCTGCTGTCGTAAAAGACTTCCGGCGTATGGCAGTTGACAATAAAAAAGATGGTTTATCCAATAACCATCGTCTCTTCTGTTGCCCTGACATCCGTCCTTTGGGTTCTGCCGTATTTTCAAGGGCTGAGTGACCCTTCACCTCTCACCCGTCAACTCTGACCCGATCGTGTATGGTCCAGATTACACCAGGGAACGACGAACCTTGTAACATCATGACCTCTTTTCTGGTGACAAAGAAATATATACACACAGTCTGTGTCAACTGATTTCATTAGCTCAGTTGTGATAGATGTTTTTTTTAAAGTCATTTTCCTCTCAATATTAATTTTTCAGACTCTAATTACCACTGTTCTTGCCGGGACGAGGCCCGAGGGACTTTTTGTAATCGTATCATTATTTTCACTAAATCCTTTTACTATTTAATG